>NW_027101789.1:0-55080 GCF_035609145.1 Eleutherodactylus coqui | reverse complement strand
TATATTGATATATAGCTATCTATTTATATAGCTAGATATATATCTATGCAGTAACATACATTAGATAGATAGATAGATAGATAGATAGATAGATAGACTGTATATAAGCCTGCAAGTCTTGCACTTGAAGCAGCTTTATGATGTCATTAAGGCTCGATGGTGACACGCGCACCCCGGAACAAGGATCACAGGTTGTTAGCGGCCATTTTTCCATCAGTCTCCACTGGAGCTAGAAGTGAGCAGACAGATACTCCTATAGACGCTGCTGGAGCCAGATCATTTGTCTCTGTGATGGACAACGTTTGAAATTCGCCCTTAAGCGGGAGACGGCAGCCTACAACAGTCAAATTGATCGCTGCTTATCACTTCTTTTGAGGGAGGTACAGTTATTCCAGATAGGGGAATGGGTAGGTTAAGATATTCCAGGGTGGGGAATGCTTATGGGCAAGGCATTATGCTTGATCGGAGGCGGATGAAGTGGCAAAAAAGGCTCGGCCTACACCATGACCATGCAACTCGTCAACCCAAAGTGAATATGAGCCACACAGGTTGGTTGAAATGGCGCAGCATGAATGATAGAACCTGGATCCAAGCGTCTCAGGATGCATTGCAGCGAAAACGTTCAACAATGTTCAGCGTGACCAATGTTTCTATCTTGGAAAATGAAATCGCATGCTGTATGGAGTGTTTTTGACATATCTTGTCTCAGGATTTGCTTGCAGTCCTACCATATCCCACAAAATGCAGAAGTGCAGTCAATGCAGCTTTTTACCTAAAATGGTAAAAATTGGTCAAAGACTCATGCGGTTTATTACCTGCCCCTGGAATAACATCAATGGCAATTATAAGAATAATGCTGATAATAATACAAATTTTGTATGTATGTTTTCAGCCCTACAAAACCATAACTATACAAGTTTAAATTTATACGTAAAGCTAGATATTTGTAGAAATATCTATATTGATATATAGCTATCTATTTATATAGCTAGATATATATCTATGCAGTAACATACATTAGATAGATAGATAGATAGATAGATAGATAGACTGTATATAAGCCTGCAAGTCTTGCACTTGAAGCAGCTTTATGATGTCATTAAGGGCTCGATGGTGACACGCGCACCCCGGAACAAGGATCACAGGTTGTTAGCGGCCATTTTTCCATCAGTCTCCACTGGAGCTAGAAGTGAGCAGACAGATACTCCTATAGACGCTGCTGGAGCCAGATCATTTGTCTCTGTGATGGACAACGTTTGAAATTCGCCCTTAAGCGGGAGACGGCAGCCTACAACAGTCAAATTGATCGCTGCTTATCACTTCTTTTGAGGGAGGTACAGTTATTCCAGATAGGGGAATGGGTAGGTTAAGATATTCCAGGGTGGGGAATGCTTATGGGCAAGGCATTATGCTTGATCGGAGGCGGATGAAGTGGCAAAAAAGGCTCGGCCTACACCATGACCATGCAACTCGTCAACCAAAGTGAATATGAGCCACACAGGTTGGTTGAAATGGCGCAGCATGAATGATAGAACCTGGATCCAAGCGTCTCAGGATGCATTGCAGCGAAAACGTTCAACAATGTTCAGCGTGACCAATGTTTCTATCTTGGAAAATGAAATCGCATGCTGTATGGAGTGTTCTTGATATATCTTGTCTCAGGATTTGCTTGCAGTCCTACCATATCCCACAAAATGCAGAAGTGCAGTCAATGCAGCTTTTTACCTAAAATGGTAAAAATTGGTCAAAGCCTCATGCGGTTTATTACCTGCCCCTGGAATAACATCAATGGCAATTATAAGAATAATGCTGATAATAATACAAATTTTGTATGTATGTTTTCAGCCCTACAAAACCATAACTATAGAAGTTTAAATTTATACGTAAAGCTAGATATTTGTAGAAATATCTATATTGATATATAGCTATCTATTTATATAGCTAGATATATATCTATGCAGTAACATACATTAGATAGATAGATAGATAGATAGATAGATAGATAGATAGATAGATAGACTGTATATAAGCCTGCAAGTCTTGCACTTGAAGCAGCTTTATGATGTCATTAAGGCTCGATGGTGACACGCGCACCCGGAACAAGGATCACAGGTTGTTAGCGGCCATTTTTCCATCAGTCTCCACTGGAGCTAGAAGTGAGCAGACAGATACTCCTATAGACGCTGCTGGAGCCAGATCATTTGTCTCTGTGATGGACAACGTTTGAAATTCGCCCTTAAGCGGGAGACGGCAGCCTACAACAGTCAAATTGATCGCTGCTTATCACTTCTTTTGAGGGAGGTACAGTTATTCCAGATAGGGGAATGGGTAGGTTAAGATATTCCAGGGTGGGGAATGCTTATGGGCAAGGCATTATGCTTGATCGGAGGCGGATGAAGTGGCAAAAAAGGCTCGGCCTACACCATGACCATGCAACTCGTCAACCCAAAGTGAATATGAGCCACACAGGTTGGTTGAAATGGCGCAGCATGAATGATAGAACCTGGATCCAAGCGTCTCAGGATGCATTGCAGCGAAAACGTTCAACAATGTTCAGCGTGACCAATGTTTCTATCTTGGAAAATGAAATCGCATGCTGTATGGAGTGTTTTTGACATATCTTGTCTCAGGATTTGCTTGCAGTCCTACCATATCCCACAAAATGCAGAAGTGCAGTCAATGCAGCTTTTTACCTAAAATGGTAAAAATTGGTCAAAGACTCATGCGGTTTATTACCTGCCCCTGGAATAACATCAATGGCAATTATAAGAATAATGCTGATAATAATACAAATTTTGTATGTATGTTTTCAGCCCTACAAAACCATAACTATACAAGTTTAAATTTATACGTAAAGCTAGATATTTGTAGAAATATCTATATTGATATATAGCTATCTATTTATATAGCTAGATATATATCTATGCAGTAACATACATTAGATAGATAGATAGATAGATAGATAGATAGACTGTATATAAGCCTGCAAGTCTTGCACTTGAAGCAGCTTTATGATGTCATTAAGGCTCGATGGTGACACGCGCACCCGGAACAAGGATCACAGGTTGTTAGCGGCCATTTTTCCATCAGTCTCCACTGGAGCTAGAAGTGAGCAGACAGATACTCCTATAGACGCTGCTGGAGCCAGATCATTTGTCTCTGTGATGGACAACGTTTGAAATTCGCCCTTAAGCGGGAGACGGCAGCCTACAACAGTCAAATTGATCGCTGCTTATCACTTCTTTTGAGGGAGGTACAGTTATTCCAGATAGGGGAATGGGTAGGTTAAGATATTCCAGGGTGGGGAATGCTTATGGGCAAGGCATTATGCTTGATCGGAGGCGGATGAAGTGGCAAAAAAGGCTCGGCCTACACCATGACCATGCAACTCGTCAACCCAAAGTGAATATGAGCCACACAGGTTGGTTGAAATGGCGCAGCATGAATGATAGAACCTGGATCCAAGCGTCTCAGGATGCATTGCAGCGAAAACGTTCAACAATGTTCAGCGTGACCAATGTTTCTATCTTGGAAAATGAAATCGCATGCTGTATGGAGTGTTTTTGACATATCTTGTCTCAGGATTTGCTTGCAGTCCCTACCATATCCCACAAAATGCAGAAGTGCAGTCAATGCAGCTTTTTACCTAAAATGGTAAAAATTGGTCAAAGACTCATGCGGTTTATTACCTGCCCCTGGAATAACATCAATGGCAATTATAAGAATAATGCTGATAATAATACAAATTTTGTATGTATGTTTTCAGCCCTACAAAACCATAACTATACAAGTTTAAATTTATACGTAAAGCTAGATATTTGTAGAAATATCTATATTGATATATAGCTATCTATTTATATAGCTAGATATATATCTATGCAGTAACATACATTAGATAGATAGATAGATAGACTGTATATAAGCCTGCAAGTCTTGCACTTGAAGCAGCTTTATGATGTCATTAAGGCTCGATGGTGACACGCGCACCCGGAACAAGG
Source organism: Eleutherodactylus coqui (assembly GCF_035609145.1). NCBI lineage: Eukaryota > Metazoa > Chordata > Amphibia > Anura > Eleutherodactylidae > Eleutherodactylus > Eleutherodactylus coqui. The sequence continues at coordinate 51,082 of NW_027101789.1, read as the reverse complement.
ATCACAGGTTGTTAGCGGCCATTTTTCCATCAGTCTCCACTGGAGCTAGAAGTGAGCAGACAGATACTCCTATAGACGCTGCTGGAGCCAGATCATTTGTCTCTGTGATGGACAACGTTTGAAATTCGCCCTTAAGCGGGAGACGGCAGCCTACAACAGTCAAATTGATCGCTGCTTATCACTTCTTTTGAGGGAGGTACAGTTATTCCAGATAGGGGAATGGGTAGGTTAAGATATTCCAGGGTGGGGAATGCTTATGGGCAAGGCATTATGCTTGATCGGAGGCGGATGAAGTGGCAAAAAAGGCTCGGCCTACACCATGACCATGCAACTCGTCAACCCAAAGTGAATATGAGCCACACAGGTTGGTTGAAATGGCGCAGCATGAATGATAGAACCTGGATCCAAGCGTCTCAGGATGCATTGCAGCGAAAACGTTCAACAATGTTCAGCGTGACCAATGTTTCTATCTTGGAAAATGAAATTGCATGCTGTATGGAGTGTTTTTGACATATCTTGTCTCAGGATTTGCTTGCAGTCCTACCATATCCCACAAAATGCAGAAGTGCAGTCAATGCAGCTTTTTACCTAAAATGGTAAAAATTGGTCAAAGACTCATGCGGTTTATTACCTGCCCCTGGAATAACATCAATGGCAATTATAAGAATAATGCTGATAATAATACAAATTTTGTATGTATGTTTTCAGCCCTACAAAACCATAACTATACAAGTTTAAATTTATACGTAAAGCTAGATATTTGTAGAAATATCTATATTGATATATAGCTATCTATTTATATAGCTAGATATATATCTATGCAGTAACATACATTAGATAGATAGATAGATAGATAGATAGATAGATAGACTGTATATAAGCCTGCAAGTCTTGCACTTGAAGCAGCTTTATGATGTCATTAAGGCTCGATGGTGACACGCGCACCCGGAACAAGGATCACAGGTTGTTAGCGGCCATTTTTCCATCAGTCTCCACTGGAGCTAGAAGTGAGCAGACAGATACTCCTATAGACGCTGCTGGAGCCAGATCATTTGTCTCTGTGATGGACAACGTTTGAAATTCGCCCTTAAGCGGGAGACGGCAGCCTACAACAGTCAAATTGATCGCTGCTTATCACTTCTTTTGAGGGAGGTACAGTTATTCCAGATAGGGGAATGGGTAGGTTAAGATATTCCAGGGTGGGGAATGCTTATGGGCAAGGCATTATGCTTGATCGGAGGCGGATGAAGTGGCAAAAAAGGCTCGGCCTACACCATGACCATGCAACTCGTCAACCCAAAGTGAATATGAGCCACACAGGTTGGTTGAAATGGCGCAGCATGAATGATAGAACCTGGATCCAAGCGTCTCAGGATGCATTGCAGCGAAAACGTTCAACAATGTTCAGCGTGACCAATGTTTCTATCTTGGAAAATGAAATCGCATGCTGTATGGAGTGTTCTTGATATATCTTGTCTCAGGATTTGCTTGCAGTCCTACCATATCCCACAAAATGCAGAAGTGCAGTCAATGCAGCTTTTTACCTAAAATGGTAAAAATTGGTCAAAGCCTCATGCGGTTTATTACCTGCCCCTGGAATAACATCAATGGCAATTATAAGAATAATGCTGATAATAATACAAATTTTGTATGTATGTTTTCAGCCCTACAAAACCATAACTATAGAAGTTTAAATTTATACGTAAAGCTAGATATTTGTAGAAATATCTATATTGATATATAGCTATCTATTTATATAGCTAGATATATATCTATGCAGTAACATACATTAGATAGATAGATAGATAGATAGATAGATAGACTGTATATAAGCCTGCAAGTCTTGCACTTGAAGCAGCTTTATGATGTCATTAAGGCTCGATGGTGACACGCGCACCCGGAACAAGGATCACAGGTTGTTAGCGGCCATTTTTCCATCAGTCTCCACTGGAGCTAGAAGTGAGCAGACAGATACTCCTATAGACGCTGCTGGAGCCAGATCATTTGTCTCTGTGATGGACAACGTTTGAAATTCGCCCTTAAGCGGGAGACGGCAGCCTACAACAGTCAAATTGATCGCTGCTTATCACTTCTTTTGAGGGAGGTACAGTTATTCCAGATAGGGGAATGGGTAGGTTAAGATATTCCAGGGTGGGGAATGCTTATGGGCAAGGCATTATGCTTGATCGGAGGCGGATGAAGTGGCAAAAAAGGCTCGGCCTACACCATGACCATGCAACTCGTCAACCCAAAGTGAATATGAGCCACACAGGTTGGTTGAAATGGCGCAGCATGAATGATAGAACCTGGATCCAAGCGTCTCAGGATGCATTGCAGCGAAAACGTTCAACAATGTTCAGCGTGACCAATGTTTCTATCTTGGAAAATGAAATCGCATGCTGTATGGAGTGTTTTTGACATATCTTGTCTCAGGATTTGCTTGCAGTCCTACCATATCCCACAAAATGCAGAAGTGCAGTCAATGCAGCTTTTTACCTAAAATGGTAAAAATTGGTCAAAGACTCATGCGGTTTATTACCTGCCCCTGGAATAACATCAATGGCAATTATAAGAATAATGCTGATAATAATACAAATTTTGTATGTATGTTTTCAGCCCTACAAAACCATAACTATACAAGTTTAAATTTATACGTAAAGCTAGATATTTGTAGAAATATCTATATTGATATATAGCTATCTATTTATATAGCTAGATATATATCTATGCAGTAACATACATTAGATAGATAGATAGATAGATAGATAGATAGATAGATAGATAGATAGATAGATAGACTGTATATAAGCCTGCAAGTCTTGCACTTGAAGCAGCTTTATGATGTCATTAAGGCTCGATGGTGACACGCGCACCCGGAACAAGGATCACAGGTTGTTAGCGGCCATTTTTCCATCAGTCTCCACTGGAGCTAGAAGTGAGCAGACAGATACTCCTATAGACGCTGCTGGAGCCAGATCATTTGTCTCTGTGATGGACAACGTTTGAAATTCGCCCTTAAGCGGGAGACGGCAGCCTACAACAGTCAAATTGATCGCTGCTTATCACTTCTTTTGAGGGAGGTACAGTTATTCCAGATAGGGGAATGGGTAGGTTAAGATATTCCAGGGTGGGGAATGCTTATGGGCAAGGCATTATGCTTGATCGGAGGCGGATGAAGTGGCAAAAAAGGCTCGGCCTACACCATGACCATGCAACTCGTCAACCCAAAGTGAATATGAGCCACACAGGTTGGTTGAAATGGCGCAGCATGAATGATAGAACCTGGATCCAAGCGTCTCAGGATGCATTGCAGCGAAAACGTTCAACAATGTTCAGCGTGACCAATGTTTCTATCTTGGAAAATGAAATCGCATGCTGTATGGAGTGTTCTTGATATATCTTGTCTCAGGATTTGCTTGCAGTCCTACCATATCCCACAAAATGCAGAAGTGCAGTCAATGCAGCTTTTTACCTAAAATGGTAAAAATTGGTCAAAGCCTCATGCGGTTTATTACCTGCCCCTGGAATAACATCAATGGCAATTATAAGAATAATGCTGATAATAATACAAATTTTGTATGTATGTTTTCAGCCCTACAAAACCATAACTATAGAAGTTTAAATTTATACGTAAAGCTAGATATTTGTAGAAATATCTATATTGATATATAGCTATCTATTTATATAGCTAGATATATATCTATGCAGTAACATACATTAGATAGATAGATAGATAGATAGATAGATAGACTGTATATAAGCCTGCAAGTCTTGCACTTGAAGCAGCTTTATGATGTCATTAAGGCTCGATGGTGACACGCGCACCCGGAACAAGGATCACAGGTTGTTAGCGGCCATTTTTCCATCAGTCTCCACTGGAGCTAGAAGTGAGCAGACAGATACTCCTATAGACGCTGCTGGAGCCAGATCATTTGTCTCTGTGATGGACAACGTTTGAAATTCGCCCTTAAGCGGGAGACGGCAGCCTACAACAGTCAAATTGATCGCTGCTTATCACTTCTTTTGAGGGAGGTACAGTTATTCCAGATAGGGGAATGGGTAGGTTAAGATATTCCAGGGTGGGGAATGCTTATGGGCAAGGCATTATGCTTGATCGGAGGCGGATGAAGTGGCAAAAAAGGCTCGGCCTACACCATGACCATGCAACTCGTCAACCCAAAGTGAATATGAGCCACACAGGTTGGTTGAAATGGCGCAGCATGAATGATAGAACCTGGATCCAAGCGTCTCAGGATGCATTGCAGCGAAAACGTTCAACAATGTTCAGCGTGACCAATGTTTCTATCTTGGAAAATGAAATCGCATGCTGTATGGAGTGTTTTTGACATATCTTGTCTCAGGATTTGCTTGCAGTCCTACCATATCCCACAAAATGCAGAAGTGCAGTCAATGCAGCTTTTTACCTAAAATGGTAAAAATTGGTCAAAGACTCATGCGGTTTATTACCTGCCCCTGGAATAACATCAATGGCAATTATAAGAATAATGCTGATAATAATACAAATTTTGTATGTATGTTTTCAGCCCTACAAAACCATAACTATACAAGTTTAAATTTATACGTAAAGCTAGATATTTGTAGAAATATCTATATTGATATATAGCTATCTATTTATATAGCTAGATATATATCTATGCAGTAACATACATTAGATAGATAGATAGATAGATAGATAGATAGACTGTATATAAGCCTGCAAGTCTTGCACTTGAAGCAGCTTTATGATGTCATTAAGGCTCGATGGTGACACGCGCACCCGGAACAAGGATCACAGGTTGTTAGCGGCCATTTTTCCATCAGTCTCCACTGGAGCTAGAAGTGAGCAGACAGATACTCCTATAGACGCTGCTGGAGCCAGATCATTTGTCTCTGTGATGGACAACGTTTGAAATTCGCCCTTAAGCGGGAGACGGCAGCCTACAACAGTCAAATTGATCGCTGCTTATCACTTCTTTTGAGGGAGGTACAGTTATTCCAGATAGGGGAATGGGTAGGTTAAGATATTCCAGGGTGGGGAATGCTTATGGGCAAGGCATTATGCTTGATCGGAGGCGGATGAAGTGGCAAAAAAGGCTCGGCCTACACCATGACCATGCAACTCGTCAACCCAAAGTGAATATGAGCCACACAGGTTGGTTGAAATGGCGCAGCATGAATGATAGAACCTGGATCCAAGCGTCTCAGGATGCATTGCAGCGAAAACGTTCAACAATGTTCAGCGTGACCAATGTTTCTATCTTGGAAAATGAAATCGCATGCTGTATGGAGTGTTTTTGACATATCTTGTCTCAGGATTTGCTTGCAGTCCTACCATATCCCACAAAATGCAGAAGTGCAGTCAATGCAGCTTTTTACCTAAAATGGTAAAAATTGGTCAAAGACTCATGCGGTTTATTACCTGCCCCTGGAATAACATCAATGGCAATTATAAGAATAATGCTGATAATAATACAAATTTTGTATGTATGTTTTCAGCCCTACAAAACCATAACTATACAAGTTTAAATTTATACGTAAAGCTAGATATTTGTAGAAATATCTATATTGATATATAGCTATCTATTTATATAGCTAGATATATATCTATGCAGTAACATACATTAGATAGATAGATAGATAGACTGTATATAAGCCTGCAAGTCTTGCACTTGAAGCAGCTTTATGATGTCATTAAGGCTCGATGGTGACACGCGCACCCGGAACAAGGATCACAGGTTGTTAGCGGCCATTTTTCCATCAGTCTCCACTGGAGCTAGAAGTGAGCAGACAGATACTCCTATAGACGCTGCTGGAGCCAGATCATTTGTCTCTGTGATGGACAACGTTTGAAATTCGCCCTTAAGCGGGAGACGGCAGCCTACAACAGTCAAATTGATCGCTGCTTATCACTTCTTTTGAGGGAGGTACAGTTATTCCAGATAGGGGAATGGGTAGGTTAAGATATTCCAGGGTGGGGAATGCTTATGGGCAAGGCATTATGCTTGATCGGAGGCGGATGAAGTGGCAAAAAAGGCTCGGCCTACACCATGACCATGCAACTCGTCAACCCAAAGTGAATATGAGCCACACAGGTTGGTTGAAATGGCGCAGCATGAATGATAGAACCTGGATCCAAGCGTCTCAGGATGCATTGCAGCGAAAACGTTCAACAATGTTCAGCGTGACCAATGTTTCTATCTTGGAAAATGAAATCGCATGCTGTATGGAGTGTTTTTGACATATCTTGTCTCAGGATTTGCTTGCAGTCCTACCATATCCCACAAAATGCAGAAGTGCAGTCAATGCAGCTTTTTACCTAAAATGGTAAAAATTGGTCAAAGACTCATGCGGTTTATTACCTGCCCCTGGAATAACATCAATGGCAATTATAAGAATAATGCTGATAATAATACAAATTTTGTATGTATGTTTTCAGCCCTACAAAACCATAACTATACAAGTTTAAATTTATACGTAAAGCTAGATATTTGTAGAAATATCTATATTGATATATAGCTATCTATTTATATAGCTAGATATATATCTATGCAGTAACATACATTAGATAGATAGATAGATAGATAGATAGATAGATAGATAGATAGATAGATAGATAGATAGACTGTATATAAGCCTGCAAGTCTTGCACTTGAAGCAGCTTTATGATGTCATTAAGGCTCGATGGTGACACGCGCACCCGGAACAAGGATCACAGGTTGTTAGCGGCCATTTTTCCATCAGTCTCCACTGGAGCTAGAAGTGAGCAGACAGATACTCCTATAGACGCTGCTGGAGCCAGATCATTTGTCTCTGTGATGGACAACGTTTGAAATTCGCCCTTAAGCGGGAGACGGCAGCCTACAACAGTCAAATTGATCGCTGCTTATCACTTCTTTTGAGGGAGGTACAGTTATTCCAGATAGGGGAATGGGTAGGTTAAGATATTCCAGGGTGGGGAATGCTTATGGGCAAGGCATTATGCTTGATCGGAGGCGGATGAAGTGGCAAAAAAGGCTCGGCCTACACCATGACCATGCAACTCGTCAACCCAAAGTGAATATGAGCCACACAGGTTGGTTGAAATGGCGCAGCATGAATGATAGAACCTGGATCCAAGCGTCTCAGGATGCATTGCAGCGAAAACGTTCAACAATGTTCAGCGTGACCAATGTTTCTATCTTGGAAAATGAAATCGCATGCTGTATGGAGTGTTCTTGATATATCTTGTCTCAGGATTTGCTTGCAGTCCTACCATATCCCACAAAATGCAGAAGTGCAGTCAATGCAGCTTTTTACCTAAAATGGTAAAAATTGGTCAAAGCCTCATGCGGTTTATTACCTGCCCCTGGAATAACATCAATGGCAATTATAAGAATAATGCTGATAATAATACAAATTTTGTATGTATGTTTTCAGCCCTACAAAACCATAACTATAGAAGTTTAAATTTATACGTAAAGCTAGATATTTGTAGAAATATCTATATTGATATATAGCTATCTATTTATATAGCTAGATATATATCTATGCAGTAACATACATTAGATAGATAGATAGATAGATAGATAGATAGATAGATAGATAGATAGACTGTATATAAGCCTGCAAGTCTTGCACTTGAAGCAGCTTTATGATGTCATTAAGGCTCGATGGTGACACGCGCACCCGGAACAAGGATCACAGGTTGTTAGCGGCCATTTTTCCATCAGTCTCCACTGGAGCTAGAAGTGAGCAGACAGATACTCCTATAGACGCTGCTGGAGCCAGATCATTTGTCTCTGTGATGGACAACGTTTGAAATTCGCCCTTAAGCGGGAGACGGCAGCCTACAACAGTCAAATTGATCGCTGCTTATCACTTCTTTTGAGGGAGGTACAGTTATTCCAGATAGGGGAATGGGTAGGTTAAGATATTCCAGGGTGGGGAATGCTTATGGGCAAGGCATTATGCTTGATCGGAGGCGGATGAAGTGGCAAAAAAGGCTCGGCCTACACCATGACCATGCAACTCGTCAACCCAAAGTGAATATGAGCCACACAGGTTGGTTGAAATGGCGCAGCATGAATGATAGAACCTGGATCCAAGCGTCTCAGGATGCATTGCAGCGAAAACGTTCAACAATGTTCAGCGTGACCAATGTTTCTATCTTGGAAAATGAAATTGCATGCTGTATGGAGTGTTTTTGACATATCTTGTCTCAGGATTTGCTTGCAGTCCTACCATATCCCACAAAATGCAGAAGTGCAGTCAATGCAGCTTTTTACCTAAAATGGTAAAAATTGGTCAAAGACTCATGCGGTTTATTACCTGCCCCTGGAATAACATCAATGGCAATTATAAGAATAATGCTGATAATAATACAAATTTTGTATGTATGTTTTCAGCCCTACAAAACCATAACTATACAAGTTTAAATTTATACGTAAAGCTAGATATTTGTAGAAATATCTATATTGATATATAACTATTAGAGATGAGCGAACGTGTCCGTTACGGACACATCCGCACCCGGACACCGGCTTTAGCGAACACTGCAGTGTTCGCGCGTAAGTGTCCGGGTGCCGCCGGGGGGCGGGGAGATGCGCGGCGGCGCGGGCGGCAGTAGCGGGGAACAGGGGGGAGCCCTCTCTCTCTCCCTCTCCCCCCCACTCCCCGCCGCACCCCCCCGCGCTGCCACGGCGGCCCCCGAACTTTTTCGCCCGAACACCGAGGTGTTCGCAAAGTTCGGTGTTCGGGCGAAAAAGGGGCGGGGCCGAACGTGTTCGCTCATCTCTAATAACTATCTATTTATATAGCTAGATATATATCTATGCAGTAACATACATTAGATAGATAGATAGATAGATAGATAGATAGATAGATAGATAGATAGATAGATAGATAGATAGATAGATAGACTGTATATAAGCCTGCAAGTCTTGCACTTGAAGCAGCTTTATGATGTCATTAAGGCTCGATGGTGACACGCGCACCCGGAACAAGGACCACAGGTTGTTAGCGGCCATTTTTCCATCAGTCTCCACTGGAGCTAGAAGTGAGCAGACAGATACTCCTATAGACGCGGCTGGAGCCAGATCATTTGTCTCTGTGATGGACAACGTTTGAAATTCGCCCTTAAGCGGGAGACGGCAGCCTACAACAGTCAAATATATTGCGGCTTATCACTTCTTTTGAGGGAGGTACAGTTATTCCAGATAGGGGAATGGGTAGGTTAAGATATTCCAGGGTGGGGAATGCTTATGGGCAAGGCATTATGCTTGATCGGAGGCGGATGAAGTGGCAAAAAAGGCTCGGCCTACACCATGACCATGCAACTCGTCAACCCAAAGTGAATATGAGCCACACAGGTTGGTTGAAATGGCGCAGCATGAATGATAGAACCTGGATCCAAGCGTCTCAGGATGCATTGCAGCAAAAACGTTCAACAATGTTCAGCGTGACCAATGTTTCTATCTTGGAAAATGAAATCGCATGCTGTATGGAGTGTTTTTGATATATCTTGTCTCAGGATTTGCTTGCAGTCCTACCATATCCCACAAAATGCAGAAGTGCAGTCAATGCAGCTTTTTACCTAAAATGGTAAAAATTGGTCAAAGCCTCATGCGGTTTATTACCTGCCCCTGGAATAACATCAATGGCAATTATAAGAATAATGCTGATAATAATACAAATTTTGTATGTATGTTTTCAGCCCTACAAAACCATAACTATAGAAGTTTAAATTTATACGTAAAGCTAGATATTTGTAGAAATATCTATATTGATATATAGCTATCTATTTATATAGCTAGATATATATCTATGCAGTAACATACATTAGATAGATAGATAGACTGTATATAAGCCTGCAAGTCTTGCACTTGAAGCAGCTTTATGATGTCATTAAGGCTCGATGGTGACACGCGCACCCGGAACAAGGATCACAGGTTGTTAGCGGCCATTTTTCCATCAGTCTCCACTGGAGCTAGAAGTGAGCAGACAGATACTCCTATAGACGCTGCTGGAGCCAGATCATTTGTCTCTGTGATGGACAACGTTTGAAATTCGGCCTTAAGCGGGAGACGGCAGCCTACAACAGTCAAATTGATCGCTGCTTATCACTTCTTTTGAGGGAGGTACAGTTATTCCAGATAGGGGAATGGGTAGGTTAAGATATTCCAGGGTGGGGAATGCTTATGGGCAAGGCATTATGCTTGATCGGAGGCGGATGAAGTGGCAAAAAAGGCTCGGCCTACACCATGACCATGCAACTCGTCAACCCAAAGTGAATATGAGCCACACAGGTTGGTTGAAATGGCGCAGCATGAATGATAGAACCTGGATCCAAGCGTCTCAGGATGCATTGCAGCGAAAACGTTCAACAATGTTCAGCGTGACCAATGTTTCTATCTTGGAAAATGAAATCGCATGCTGTATGGAGTGTTCTTGATATATCTTGTCTCAGGATTTGCTTGCAGTCCTACCATATCCCACAAAATGCAGAAGTGCAGTCAATGCAGCTTTTTACCTAAAATGGTAAAAATTGGTCAAAGCCTCATGCGGTTTATTACCTGCCCCTGGAATAACATCAATGGCAATTATAAGAATAATGCTGATAATAATACAAATTTTGTATGTATGTTTTCAGCCCTACAAAACCATAACTATAGAAGTTTAAATTTATACGTAAAGCTAGATATTTGTAGAAATATCTATATTGATATATAGCTATCTATTTATATAGCTAGATATATATCTATGCAGTAACATACATTAGATAGATAGATAGATAGATAGATAGATAGATAGATAGATAGATAGATAGATAGACTGTATATAAGCCTGCAAGTCTTGCACTTGAAGCAGCTTTATGATGTCATTAAGGCTCGATGGTGACACGCGCACCCGGAACAAGGATCACAGGTTGTTAGCGGCCATTTTTCCATCAGTCTCCACTGGAGCTAGAAGTGAGCAGACAGATACTCCTATAGACGCTGCTGGAGCCAGATCATTTGTCTCTGTGATGGACAACGTTTGAAATTCGCCCTTAAGCGGGAGACGGCAGCCTACAACAGTCAAATTGATCGCTGCTTATCACTTCTTTTGAGGGAGGTACAGTTATTCCAGATAGGGGAATGGGTAGGTTAAGATATTCCAGGGTGGGGAATGCTTATGGGCAAGGCATTATGCTTGATCGGAGGCGGATGAAGTGGCAAAAAAGGCTCGGCCTACACCATGACCATGCAACTCGTCAACCCAAAGTGAATATGAGCCACACAGGTTGGTTGAAATGGCGCAGCATGAATGATAGAACCTGGATCCAAGCGTCTCAGGATGCATTGCAGCGAAAACGTTCAACAATGTTCAGCGTGACCAATGTTTCTATCTTGGAAAATGAAATTGCATGCTGTATGGAGTGTTTTTGACATATCTTGTCTCAGGATTTGCTTGCAGTCCTACCATATCCCACAAAATGCAGAAGTGCAGTCAATGCAGCTTTTTACCTAAAATGGTAAAAATTGGTCAAAGACTCATGCGGTTTATTACCTGCCCCTGGAATAACATCAATGGCAATTATAAGAATAATGCTGATAATAATACAAATTTTGTATGTATGTTTTCAGCCCTACAAAACCATAACTATACAAGTTTAAATTTATACGTAAAGCTAGATATTTGTAGAAATATCTATATTGATATATAGCTATCTATTTATATAGCTAGATATATATCTATGCAGTAACATACATTAGATAGATAGATAGATAGATAGATAGATAGACTGTATATAAGCCTGCAAGTCTTGCACTTGAAGCAGCTTTATGATGTCATTAAGGCTCGATGGTGACACGCGCACCCGGAACAAGGATCACAGGTTGTTAGCGGCCATTTTTCCATCAGTCTCCACTGGAGCTAGAAGTGAGCAGACAGATACTCCTATAGACGCTGCTGGAGCCAGATCATTTGTCTCTGTGATGGACAACGTTTGAAATTCGCCCTTAAGCGGGAGACGGCAGCCTACAACAGTCAAATTGATCGCTGCTTATCACTTCTTTTGAGGGAGGTACAGTTATTCCAGATAGGGGAATGGGTAGGTTAAGATATTCCAGGGTGGGGAATGCTTATGGGCAAGGCATTATGCTTGATCGGAGGCGGATGAAGTGGCAAAAAAGGCTCGGCCTACACCATGACCATGCAACTCGTCAACCCAAAGTGAATATGAGCCACACAGGTTGGTTGAAATGGCGCAGCATGAATGATAGAACCTGGATCCAAGCGTCTCAGGATGCATTGCAGCGAAAACGTTCAACAATGTTCAGCGTGACCAATGTTTCTATCTTGGAAAATGAAATCGCATGCTGTATGGAGTGTTCTTGATATATCTTGTCTCAGGATTTGCTTGCAGTCCTACCATATCCCACAAAATGCAGAAGTGCAGTCAATGCAGCTTTTTACCTAAAATGGTAAAAATTGGTCAAAGCCTCATGCGGTTTATTACCTGCCCCTGGAATAACATCAATGGCAATTATAAGAATAATGCTGATAATAATACAAATTTTGTATGTATGTTTTCAGCCCTACAAAACCATAACTATAGAAGTTTAAATTTATACGTAAAGCTAGATATTTGTAGAAATATCTATATTGATATATAGCTATCTATTTATATAGCTAGATATATATCTATGCAGTAACATACATTAGATAGATAGATAGATAGATAGATAGATAGATAGACTGTATATAAGCCTGCAAGTCTTGCACTTGAAGCAGCTTTATGATGTCATTAAGGCTCGATGGTGACACGCGCACCCGGAACAAGGATCACAGGTTGTTAGCGGCCATTTTTCCATCAGTCTCCACTGGAGCTAGAAGTGAGCAGACAGATACTCCTATAGACGCTGCTGGAGCCAGATCATTTGTCTCTGTGATGGACAACGTTTGAAATTCGCCCTTAAGCGGGAGACGGCAGCCTACAACAGTCAAATTGATCGCTGCTTATCACTTCTTTTGAGGGAGGTACAGTTATTCCAGATAGGGGAATGGGTAGGTTAAGATATTCCAGGGTGGGGAATGCTTATGGGCAAGGCATTATGCTTGATCGGAGGCGGATGAAGTGGCAAAAAAGGCTCGGCCTACACCATGACCATGCAACTCGTCAACCCAAAGTGAATATGAGCCACACAGGTTGGTTGAAATGGCGCAGCATGAATGATAGAACCTGGATCCAAGCGTCTCAGGATGCATTGCAGCGAAAACGTTCAACAATGTTCAGCGTGACCAATGTTTCTATCTTGGAAAATGAAATTGCATGCTGTATGGAGTGTTTTTGACATATCTTGTCTCAGGATTTGCTTGCAGTCCTACCATATCCCACAAAATGCAGAAGTGCAGTCAATGCAGCTTTTTACCTAAAATGGTAAAAATTGGTCAAAGACTCATGCGGTTTATTACCTGCCCCTGGAATAACATCAATGGCAATTATAAGAATAATGCTGATAATAATACAAATTTTGTATGTATGTTTTCAGCCCTACAAAACCATAACTATACAAGTTTAAATTTATACGTAAAGCTAGATATTTGTAGAAATATCTATATTGATATATAGCTATCTATTTATATAGCTAGATATATATCTATGCAGTAACATACATTAGATAGATAGATAGATAGATAGATAGATAGATAGATAGACTGTATATAAGCCTGCAAGTCTTGCACTTGAAGCAGCTTTATGATGTCATTAAGGCTCGATGGTGACACGCGCACCCGGAACAAGGATCACAGGTTGTTAGCGGCCATTTTTCCATCAGTCTCCACTGGAGCTAGAAGTGAGCAGACAGATACTCCTATAGACGCTGCTGGAGCCAGATCATTTGTCTCTGTGATGGACAACGTTTGAAATTCGCCCTTAAGCGGGAGACGGCAGCCTACAACAGTCAAATTGATCGCTGCTTATCACTTCTTTTGAGGGAGGTACAGTTATTCCAGATAGGGGAATGGGTAGGTTAAGATATTCCAGGGTGGGGAATGCTTATGGGCAAGGCATTATGCTTGATCGGAGGCGGATGAAGTGGCAAAAAAGGCTCGGCCTACACCATGACCATGCAACTCGTCAACCCAAAGTGAATATGAGCCACACAGGTTGGTTGAAATGGCGCAGCATGAATGATAGAACCTGGATCCAAGCGTCTCAGGATGCATTGCAGCGAAAACGTTCAACAATGTTCAGCGTGACCAATGTTTCTATCTTGGAAAATGAAATCGCATGCTGTATGGAGTGTTCTTGATATATCTTGTCTCAGGATTTGCTTGCAGTCCTACCATATCCCACAAAATGCAGAAGTGCAGTCAATGCAGCTTTTTACCTAAAATGGTAAAAATTGGTCAAAGCCTCATGCGGTTTATTACCTGCCCCTGGAATAACATCAATGGCAATTATAAGAATAATGCTGATAATAATACAAATTTTGTATGTATGTTTTCAGCCCTACAAAACCATAACTATAGAAGTTTAAATTTATACGTAAAGCTAGATATTTGTAGAAATATCTATATTGATATATAGCTATCTATTTATATAGCTAGATATATATCTATGCAGTAACATACATTAGATAGATAGATAGATAGATAGATAGATAGATAGATAGATAGACTGTATATAAGCCTGCAAGTCTTGCACTTGAAGCAGCTTTATGATGTCATTAAGGCTCGATGGTGACACGCGCACCCGGAACAAGGATCACAGGTTGTTAGCGGCCATTTTTCCATCAGTCTCCACTGGAGCTAGAAGTGAGCAGACAGATACTCCTATAGACGCTGCTGGAGCCAGATCATTTGTCTCTGTGATGGACAACGTTTGAAATTCGCCCTTAAGCGGGAGACGGCAGCCTACAACAGTCAAATTGATCGCTGCTTATCACTTCTTTTGAGGGAGGTACAGTTATTCCAGATAGGGGAATGGGTAGGTTAAGATATTCCAGGGTGGGGAATGCTTATGGGCAAGGCATTATGCTTGATCGGAGGCGGATGAAGTGGCAAAAAAGGCTCGGCCTACACCATGACCATGCAACTCGTCAACCCAAAGTGAATATGAGCCACACAGGTTGGTTGAAATGGCGCAGCATGAATGATAGAACCTGGATCCAAGCGTCTCAGGATGCATTGCAGCGAAAACGTTCAACAATGTTCAGCGTGACCAATGTTTCTATCTTGGAAAATGAAATTGCATGCTGTATGGAGTGTTTTTGACATATCTTGTCTCAGGATTTGCTTGCAGTCCTACCATATCCCACAAAATGCAGAAGTGCAGTCAATGCAGCTTTTTACCTAAAATGGTAAAAATTGGTCAAAGACTCATGCGGTTTATTACCTGCCCCTGGAATAACATCAATGGCAATTATAAGAATAATGCTGATAATAATACAAATTTTGTATGTATGTTTTCAGCCCTACAAAACCATAACTATACAAGTTTAAATTTATACGTAAAGCTAGATATTTGTAGAAATATCTATATTGATATATAGCTATCTATTTATATAGCTAGATATATATCTATGCAGTAACATACATTAGATAGATAGATAGATAGATAGATAGATAGATAGACTGTATATAAGCCTGCAAGTCTTGCACTTGAAGCAGCTTTATGATGTCATTAAGGCTCGATGGTGACACGCGCACCCGGAACAAGGATCACAGGTTGTTAGCGGCCATTTTTCCATCAGTCTCCACTGGAGCTAGAAGTGAGCAGACAGATACTCCTATAGACGCTGCTGGAGCCAGATCATTTGTCTCTGTGATGGACAACGTTTGAAATTCGCCCTTAAGCGGGAGACGGCAGCCTACAACAGTCAAATTGATCGCTGCTTATCACTTCTTTTGAGGGAGGTACAGTTATTCCAGATAGGGGAATGGGTAGGTTAAGATATTCCAGGGTGGGGAATGCTTATGGGCAAGGCATTATGCTTGATCGGAGGCGGATGAAGTGGCAAAAAAGGCTCGGCCTACACCATGACCATGCAACTCGTCAACCCAAAGTGAATATGAGCCACACAGGTTGGTTGAAATGGCGCAGCATGAATGATAGAACCTGGATCCAAGCGTCTCAGGATGCATTGCAGCGAAAACGTTCAACAATGTTCAGCGTGACCAATGTTTCTATCTTGGAAAATGAAATCGCATGCTGTATGGAGTGTTCTTGATATATCTTGTCTCAGGATTTGCTTGCAGTCCTACCATATCCCACAAAATGCAGAAGTGCAGTCAATGCAGCTTTTTACCTAAAATGGTAAAAATTGGTCAAAGCCTCATGCGGTTTATTACCTGCCCCTGGAATAACATCAATGGCAATTATAAGAATAATGCTGATAATAATACAAATTTTGTATGTATGTTTTCAGCCCTACAAAACCATAACTATAGAAGTTTAAATTTATACGTAAAGCTAGATATTTGTAGAAATATCTATATTGATATATAGCTATCTATTTATATAGCTAGATATATATCTATGCAGTAACATACATTAGATAGATAGATAGATAGATAGATAGATAGATAGATAGATAGACTGTATATAAGCCTGCAAGTCTTGCACTTGAAGCAGCTTTATGATGTCATTAAGGCTCGATGGTGACACGCGCACCCGGAACAAGGATCACAGGTTGTTAGCGGCCATTTTTCCATCAGTCTCCACTGGAGCTAGAAGTGAGCAGACAGATACTCCTATAGACGCTGCTGGAGCCAGATCATTTGTCTCTGTGATGGACAACGTTTGAAATTCGCCCTTAAGCGGGAGACGGCAGCCTACAACAGTCAAATTGATCGCTGCTTATCACTTCTTTTGAGGGAGGTACAGTTATTCCAGATAGGGGAATGGGTAGGTTAAGATATTCCAGGGTGGGGAATGCTTATGGGCAAGGCATTATGCTTGATCGGAGGCGGATGAAGTGGCAAAAAAGGCTCGGCCTACACCATGACCATGCAACTCGTCAACCCAAAGTGAATATGAGCCACACAGGTTGGTTGAAATGGCGCAGCATGAATGATAGAACCTGGATCCAAGCGTCTCAGGATGCATTGCAGCGAAAACGTTCAACAATGTTCAGCGTGACCAATGTTTCTATCTTGGAAAATGAAATCGCATGCTGTATGGAGTGTTTTTGACATATCTTGTCTCAGGATTTGCTTGCAGTCCTACCATATCCCACAAAATGCAGAAGTGCAGTCAATGCAGCTTTTTACCTAAAATGGTAAAAATTGGTCAAAGACTCATGCGGTTTATTACCTGCCCCTGGAATAACATCAATGGCAATTATAAGAATAATGCTGATAATAATACAAATTTTGTATGTATGTTTTCAGCCCTACAAAACCATAACTATACAAGTTTAAATTTATACGTAAAGCTAGATATTTGTAGAAATATCTATATTGATATATAGCTATCTATTTATATAGCTAGATATATATCTATGCAGTAACATACATTAGATAGATAGATAGATAGATAGATAGATAGATAGATAGATAGATAGATAGATAGATAGATAGACTGTATATAAGCCTGCAAGTCTTGCACTTGAAGCAGCTTTATGATGTCATTAAGGCTCGATGGTGACACGCGCACCCGGAACAAGGATCACAGGTTGTTAGCGGCCATTTTTCCATCAGTCTCCACTGGAGCTAGAAGTGAGCAGACAGATACTCCTATAGACGCTGCTGGAGCCAGATCATTTGTCTCTGTGATGGACAACGTTTGAAATTCGCCCTTAAGCGGGAGACGGCAGCCTACAACAGTCAAATTGATCGCTGCTTATCACTTCTTTTGAGGGAGGTACAGTTATTCCAGATAGGGGAATGGGTAGGTTAAGATATTCCAGGGTGGGGAATGCTTATGGGCAAGGCATTATGCTTGATCGGAGGCGGATGAAGTGGCAAAAAAGGCTCGGCCTACACCATGACCATGCAACTCGTCAACCCAAAGTGAATATGAGCCACACAGGTTGGTTGAAATGGCGCAGCATGAATGATAGAACCTGGATCCAAGCGTCTCAGGATGCATTGCAGCGAAAACGTTCAACAATGTTCAGCGTGACCAATGTTTCTATCTTGGAAAATGAAATCGCATGCTGTATGGAGTGTTCTTGATATATCTTGTCTCAGGATTTGCTTGCAGTCCTACCATATCCCACAAAATGCAGAAGTGCAGTCAATGCAGCTTTTTACCTAAAATGGTAAAAATTGGTCAAAGCCTCATGCGGTTTATTACCTGCCCCTGGAATAACATCAATGGCAATTATAAGAATAATGCTGATAATAATACAAATTTTGTATGTATGTTTTCAGCCCTACAAAACCATAACTATAGAAGTTTAAATTTATACGTAAAGCTAGATATTTGTAGAAATATCTATATTGATATATAGCTATCTATTTATATAGCTAGATATATATCTATGCAGTAACATACATTAGATAGATAGATAGATAGATAGATAGATAGACTGTATATAAGCCTGCAAGTCTTGCACTTGAAGCAGCTTTATGATGTCATTAAGGCTCGATGGTGACACGCGCACCCGGAACAAGGATCACAGGTTGTTAGCGGCCATTTTTCCATCAGTCTCCACTGGAGCTAGAAGTGAGCAGACAGATACTCCTATAGACGCTGCTGGAGCCAGATCATTTGTCTCTGTGATGGACAACGTTTGAAATTCGCCCTTAAGCGGGAGACGGCAGCCTACAACAGTCAAATTGATCGCTGCTTATCACTTCTTTTGAGGGAGGTACAGTTATTCCAGATAGGGGAATGGGTAGGTTAAGATATTCCAGGGTGGGGAATGCTTATGGGCAAGGCATTATGCTTGATCGGAGGCGGATGAAGTGGCAAAAAAGGCTCGGCCTACACCATGACCATGCAACTCGTCAACCCAAAGTGAATATGAGCCACACAGGTTGGTTGAAATGGCGCAGCATGAATGATAGAACCTGGATCCAAGCGTCTCAGGATGCATTGCAGCGAAAACGTTCAACAATGTTCAGCGTGACCAATGTTTCTATCTTGGAAAATGAAATCGCATGCTGTATGGAGTGTTTTTGACATATCTTGTCTCAGGATTTGCTTGCAGTCCTACCATATCCCACAAAATGCAGAAGTGCAGTCAATGCAGCTTTTTACCTAAAATGGTAAAAATTGGTCAAAGACTCATGCGGTTTATTACCTGCCCCTGGAATAACATCAATGGCAATTATAAGAATAATGCTGATAATAATACAAATTTTGTATGTATGTTTTCAGCCCTACAAAACCATAACTATACAAGTTTAAATTTATACGTAAAGCTAGATATTTGTAGAAATATCTATATTGATATATAGCTATCTATTTATATAGCTAGATATATATCTATGCAGTAACATACATTAGATAGATAGATAGATAGATAGATAGATAGATAGATAGATAGATAGATAGACTGTATATAAGCCTGCAAGTCTTGCACTTGAAGCAGCTTTATGATGTCATTAAGGCTCGATGGTGACACGCGCACCCGGAACAAGGATCACAGGTTGTTAGCGGCCATTTTTCCATCAGTCTCCACTGGAGCTAGAAGTGAGCAGACAGATACTCCTATAGACGCTGCTGGAGCCAGATCATTTGTCTCTGTGATGGACAACGTTTGAAATTCGCCCTTAAGCGGGAGACGGCAGCCTACAACAGTCAAATTGATCGCTGCTTATCACTTCTTTTGAGGGAGGTACAGTTATTCCAGATAGGGGAATGGGTAGGTTAAGATATTCCAGGGTGGGGAATGCTTATGGGCAAGGCATTATGCTTGATCGGAGGCGGATGAAGTGGCAAAAAAGGCTCGGCCTACACCATGACCATGCAACTCGTCAACCCAAAGTGAATATGAGCCACACAGGTTGGTTGAAATGGCGCAGCATGAATGATAGAACCTGGATCCAAGCGTCTCAGGATGCATTGCAGCGAAAACGTTCAACAATGTTCAGCGTGACCAATGTTTCTATCTTGGAAAATGAAATCGCATGCTGTATGGAGTGTTTTTGACATATCTTGTCTCAGGATTTGCTTGCAGTCCTACCATATCCCACAAAATGCAGAAGTGCAGTCAATGCAGCTTTTTACCTAAAATGGTAAAAATTGGTCAAAGACTCATGCGGTTTATTACCTGCCCCTGGAATAACATCAATGGCAATTATAAGAATAATGCTGATAATAATACAAATTTTGTATGTATGTTTTCAGCCCTACAAAACCATAACTATACAAGTTTAAATTTATACGTAAAGCTAGATATTTGTAGAAATATCTATATTGATATATAGCTATCTATTTATATAGCTAGATATATATCTATGCAGTAACATACATTAGATAGATAGATAGATAGATAGATAGATAGATAGATAGATAGATAGATAGATAGACTGTATATAAGCCTGCAAGTCTTGCACTTGAAGCAGCTTTATGATGTCATTAAGGCTCGATGGTGACACGCGCACCCGGAACAAGGATCACAGGTTGTTAGCGGCCATTTTTCCATCAGTCTCCACTGGAGCTAGAAGTGAGCAGACAGATACTCCTATAGACGCTGCTGGAGCCAGATCATTTGTCTCTGTGATGGACAACGTTTGAAATTCGCCCTTAAGCGGGAGACGGCAGCCTACAACAGTCAAATTGATCGCTGCTTATCACTTCTTTTGAGGGAGGTACAGTTATTCCAGATAGGGGAATGGGTAGGTTAAGATATTCCAGGGTGGGGAATGCTTATGGGCAAGGCATTATGCTTGATCGGAGGCGGATGAAGTGGCAAAAAAGGCTCGGCCTACACCCTGACCATGCAACTCGTCAACCCAAAGTGAATATGAGCCACACAGGTTGGTTGAAATGGCGCAGCATGAATGATAGAACCTGGATCCAAGCGTCTCAGGATGCATTGCAGCGAAAACGTTCAACAATGTTCAGCGTGACCAATGTTTCTATCTTGGAAAATGAAATCGCATGCTGTATGGAGTGTTTTTGACATATCTTGTCTCAGGATTTGCTTGCAGTCCTACCATATCCCACAAAATGCAGAAGTGCAGTCAATGCAGCTTTTTACCTAAAATGGTAAAAATTGGTCAAAGACTCATGCGGTTTATTACCTGCCCCTGGAATAACATCAATGGCAATTATAAGAATAATGCTGATAATAATACAAATTTTGTATGTATGTTTTCAGCCCTACAAAACCATAACTATACAAGTTTAAATTTATACGTAAAGCTAGATATTTGTAGAAATATCTATATTGATATATAGCTATCTATTTATATAGCTAGATATATATCTATGCAGTAACATACATTAGATAGATAGATAGATAGATAGATAGACTGTATATAAGCCTGCAAGTCTTGCACTTGAAGCAGCTTTATGATGTCATTAAGGCTCGATGGTGACACGCGCACCCGGAACAAGGATCACAGGTTGTTAGCGGCCATTTTTCCATCAGTCTCCACTGGAGCTAGAAGTGAGCAGACAGATACTCCTATAGACGCTGCTGGAGCCAGATCATTTGTCTCTGTGATGGACAACGTTTGAAATTCGCCCTTAAGCGGGAGACGGCAGCCTACAACAGTCAAATTGATCGCTGCTTATCACTTCTTTTGAGGGAGGTACAGTTATTCCAGATAGGGGAATGGGTAGGTTAAGATATTCCAGGGTGGGGAATGCTTATGGGCAAGGCATTATGCTTGATCGGAGGCGGATGAAGTGGCAAAAAAGGCTCGGCCTACACCATGACCATGCAACTCGTCAACCCAAAGTGAATATGAGCCACACAGGTTGGTTGAAATGGCGCAGCATGAATGATAGAACCTGGATCCAAGCGTCTCAGGATGCATTGCAGCAAAAACGTTCAACAATGTTCAGCGTGACCAATGTTTCTATCTTGGAAAATGAAATCGCATGCTGTATGGAGTGTTTTTGATATATCTTGTCTCAGGATTTGCTTGCAGTCCTACCATATCCCACAAAATGCAGAAGTGCAGTCAATGCAGCTTTTTACCTAAAATGGTAAAAATTGGTCAAAGCCTCATGCGGTTTATTACCTGCCCCTGGAATAACATCAATGGCAATTATAAGAATAATGCTGATAATAATACAAATTTTGTATGTATGTTTTCAGCCCTACAAAACCATAACTATAGAAGTTTAAATTTATACGTAAAGCTAGATATTTGTAGAAATATCTATATTGATATATAGCTATCTATTTATATAGCTAGATATATATCTATGCAGTAACATACATTAGATAGATAGATAGACTGTATATAAGCCTGCAAGTCTTGCACTTGAAGCAGCTTTATGATGTCATTAAGGCTCGATGGTGACACGCGCACCCGGAACAAGGATCACAGGTTGTTAGCGGCCATTTTTCCATCAGTCTCCACTGGAGCTAGAAGTGAGCAGACAGATACTCCTATAGACGCTGCTGGAGCCAGATCATTTGTCTCTGTGATGGACAACGTTTGAAATTCGGCCTTAAGCGGGAGACGGCAGCCTACAACAGTCAAATTGATCGCTGCTTATCACTTCTTTTGAGGGAGGTACAGTTATTCCAGATAGGGGAATGGGTAGGTTAAGATATTCCAGGGTGGGGAATGCTTATGGGCAAGGCATTATGCTTGATCGGAGGCGGATGAAGTGGCAAAAAAGGCTCGGCCTACACCATGACCATGCAACTCGTCAACCCAAAGTGAATATGAGCCACACAGGTTGGTTGAAATGGCGCAGCATGAATGATAGAACCTGGATCCAAGCGTCTCAGGATGCATTGCAGCGAAAACGTTCAACAATGTTCAGCGTGACCAATGTTTCTATCTTGGAAAATGAAATCGCATGCTGTATGGAGTGTTCTTGATATATCTTGTCTCAGGATTTGCTTGCAGTCCTACCATATCCCACAAAATGCAGAAGTGCAGTCAATGCAGCTTTTTACCTAAAATGGTAAAAATTGGTCAAAGCCTCATGCGGTTTATTACCTGCCCCTGGAATAACATCAATGGCAATTATAAGAATAATGCTGATAATAATACAAATTTTGTATGTATGTTTTCAGCCCTACAAAACCATAACTATAGAAGTTTAAATTTATACGTAAAGCTAGATATTTGTAGAAATATCTATATTGATATATAGCTATCTATTTATATAGCTAGATATATATCTATGCAGTAACATACATTAGATAGATAGATAGATAGATAGATAGATAGATAGATAGATAGACTGTATATAAGCCTGCAAGTCTTGCACTTGAAGCAGCTTTATGATGTCATTAAGGCTCGATGGTGACACGCGCACCCGGAACAAGGATCACAGGTTGTTAGCGGCCATTTTTCCATCAGTCTCCACTGGAGCTAGAAGTGAGCAGACAGATACTCCTATAGACGCTGCTGGAGCCAGATCATTTGTCTCTGTGATGGACAACGTTTGAAATTCGCCCTTAAGCGGGAGACGGCAGCCTACAACAGTCAAATTGATCGCTGCTTATCACTTCTTTTGAGGGAGGTACAGTTATTCCAGATAGGGGAATGGGTAGGTTAAGATATTCCAGGGTGGGGAATGCTTATGGGCAAGGCATTATGCTTGATCGGAGGCGGATGAAGTGGCAAAAAAGGCTCGGCCTACACCATGACCATGCAACTCGTCAACCCAAAGTGAATATGAGCCACACAGGTTGGTTGAAATGGCGCAGCATGAATGATAGAACCTGGATCCAAGCGTCTCAGGATGCATTGCAGCGAAAACGTTCAACAATGTTCAGCGTGACCAATGTTTCTATCTTGGAAAATGAAATTGCATGCTGTATGGAGTGTTTTTGACATATCTTGTCTCAGGATTTGCTTGCAGTCCTACCATATCCCACAAAATGCAGAAGTGCAGTCAATGCAGCTTTTTACCTAAAATGGTAAAAATTGGTCAAAGACTCATGCGGTTTATTACCTGCCCCTGGAATAACATCAATGGCAATTATAAGAATAATGCTGATAATAATACAAATTTTGTATGTATGTTTTCAGCCCTACAAAACCATAACTATACAAGTTTAAATTTATACGTAAAGCTAGATATTTGTAGAAATATCTATATTGATATATAGCTATCTATTTATATAGCTAGATATATATCTATGCAGTAACATACATTAGATAGATAGATAGATAGATAGATAGATAGATAGATAGACTGTATATAAGCCTGCAAGTCTTGCACTTGAAGCAGCTTTATGATGTCATTAAGGCTCGATGGTGACACGCGCACCCGGAACAAGGATCACAGGTTGTTAGCGGCCATTTTTCCATCAGTCTCCACTGGAGCTAGAAGTGAGCAGACAGATACTCCTATAGACGCTGCTGGAGCCAGATCATTTGTCTCTGTGATGGACAACGTTTGAAATTCGCCCTTAAGCGGGAGACGGCAGCCTACAACAGTCAAATTGATCGCTGCTTATCACTTCTTTTGAGGGAGGTACAGTTATTCCAGATAGGGGAATGGGTAGGTTAAGATATTCCAGGGTGGGGAATGCTTATGGGCAAGGCATTATGCTTGATCGGAGGCGGATGAAGTGGCAAAAAAGGCTCGGCCTACACCATGACCATGCAACTCGTCAACCCAAAGTGAATATGAGCCACACAGGTTGGTTGAAATGGCGCAGCATGAATGATAGAACCTGGATCCAAGCGTCTCAGGATGCATTGCAGCGAAAACGTTCAACAATGTTCAGCGTGACCAATGTTTCTATCTTGGAAAATGAAATCGCATGCTGTATGGAGTGTTCTTGATATATCTTGTCTCAGGATTTGCTTGCAGTCCTACCATATCCCACAAAATGCAGAAGTGCAGTCAATGCAGCTTTTTACCTAAAATGGTAAAAATTGGTCAAAGCCTCATGCGGTTTATTACCTGCCCCTGGAATAACATCAATGGCAATTATAAGAATAATGCTGATAATAATACAAATTTTGTATGTATGTTTTCAGCCCTACAAAACCATAACTATAGAAGTTTAAATTTATACGTAAAGCTAGATATTTGTAGAAATATCTATATTGATATATAGCTATCTATTTATATAGCTAGATATATATCTATGCAGTAACATACATTAGATAGATAGATAGATAGATAGATAGATAGATAGATAGATAGATAGATAGATAGATAGACTGTATATAAGCCTGCAAGTCTTGCACTTGAAGCAGCTTTATGATGTCATTAAGGCTCGATGGTGACACGCGCACCCGGAACAAGGATCACAGGTTGTTAGCGGCCATTTTTCCATCAGTCTCCACTGGAGCTAGAAGTGAGCAGACAGATACTCCTATAGACGCTGCTGGAGCCAGATCATTTGTCTCTGTGATGGACAACGTTTGAAATTCGCCCTTAAGCGGGAGACGGCAGCCTACAACAGTCAAATTGATCGCTGCTTATCACTTCTTTTGAGGGAGGTACAGTTATTCCAGATAGGGGAATGGGTAGGTTAAGATATTCCAGGGTGGGGAATGCTTATGGGCAAGGCATTATGCTTGATCGGAGGCGGATGAAGTGGCAAAAAAGGCTCGGCCTACACCATGACCATGCAACTCGTCAACCCAAAGTGAATATGAGCCACACAGGTTGGTTGAAATGGCGCAGCATGAATGATAGAACCTGGATCCAAGCGTCTCAGGATGCATTGCAGCGAAAACGTTCAACAATGTTCAGCGTGACCAATGTTTCTATCTTGGAAAATGAAATTGCATGCTGTATGGAGTGTTTTTGACATATCTTGTCTCAGGATTTGCTTGCAGTCCTACCATATCCCACAAAATGCAGAAGTGCAGTCAATGCAGCTTTTTACCTAAAATGGTAAAAATTGGTCAAAGACTCATGCGGTTTATTACCTGCCCCTGGAATAACATCAATGGCAATTATAAGAATAATGCTGATAATAATACAAATTTTGTATGTATGTTTTCAGCCCTACAAAACCATAACTATACAAGTTTAAATTTATACGTAAAGCTAGATATTTGTAGAAATATCTATATTGATATATAGCTATCTATTTATATAGCTAGATATATATCTATGCAGTAACATACATTAGATAGATAGATAGATAGATAGATAGATAGATAGATAGACTGTATATAAGCCTGCAAGTCTTGCACTTGAAGCAGCTTTATGATGTCATTAAGGCTCGATGGTGACACGCGCACCCGGAACAAGGATCACAGGTTGTTAGCGGCCATTTTTCCATCAGTCTCCACTGGAGCTAGAAGTGAGCAGACAGATACTCCTATAGACGCTGCTGGAGCCAGATCATTTGTCTCTGTGATGGACAACGTTTGAAATTCGCCCTTAAGCGGGAGACGGCAGCCTACAACAGTCAAATTGATCGCTGCTTATCACTTCTTTTGAGGGAGGTACAGTTATTCCAGATAGGGGAATGGGTAGGTTAAGATATTCCAGGGTGGGGAATGCTTATGGGCAAGGCATTATGCTTGATCGGAGGCGGATGAAGTGGCAAAAAAGGCTCGGCCTACACCATGACCATGCAACTCGTCAACCCAAAGTGAATATGAGCCACACAGGTTGGTTGAAATGGCGCAGCATGAATGATAGAACCTGGATCCAAGCGTCTCAGGATGCATTGCAGCGAAAACGTTCAACAATGTTCAGCGTGACCAATGTTTCTATCTTGGAAAATGAAATCGCATGCTGTATGGAGTGTTCTTGATATATCTTGTCTCAGGATTTGCTTGCAGTCCTACCATATCCCACAAAATGCAGAAGTGCAGTCAATGCAGCTTTTTACCTAAAATGGTAAAAATTGGTCAAAGCCTCATGCGGTTTATTACCTGCCCCTGGAATAACATCAATGGCAATTATAAGAATAATGCTGATAATAATACAAATTTTGTATGTATGTTTTCAGCCCTACAAAACCATAACTATAGAAGTTTAAATTTATACGTAAAGCTAGATATTTGTAGAAATATCTATATTGATATATAGCTATCTATTTATATAGCTAGATATATATCTATGCAGTAACATACATTAGATAGATAGATAGATAGATAGATAGATAGATAGATAGATAGATAGATAGACTGTATATAAGCCTGCAAGTCTTGCACTTGAAGCAGCTTTATGATGTCATTAAGGCTCGATGGTGACACGCGCACCCGGAACAAGGATCACAGGTTGTTAGCGGCCATTTTTCCATCAGTCTCCACTGGAGCTAGAAGTGAGCAGACAGATACTCCTATAGACGCTGCTGGAGCCAGATCATTTGTCTCTGTGATGGACAACGTTTGAAATTCGCCCTTAAGCGGGAGACGGCAGCCTACAACAGTCAAATTGATCGCTGCTTATCACTTCTTTTGAGGGAGGTACAGTTATTCCAGATAGGGGAATGGGTAGGTTAAGATATTCCAGGGTGGGGAATGCTTATGGGCAAGGCATTATGCTTGATCGGAGGCGGATGAAGTGGCAAAAAAGGCTCGGCCTACACCATGACCATGCAACTCGTCAACCCAAAGTGAATATGAGCCACACAGGTTGGTTGAAATGGCGCAGCATGAATGATAGAACCTGGATCCAAGCGTCTCAGGATGCATTGCAGCGAAAACGTTCAACAATGTTCAGCGTGACCAATGTTTCTATCTTGGAAAATGAAATTGCATGCTGTATGGAGTGTTTTTGACATATCTTGTCTCAGGATTTGCTTGCAGTCCTACCATATCCCACAAAATGCAGAAGTGCAGTCAATGCAGCTTTTTACCTAAAATGGTAAAAATTGGTCAAAGACTCATGCGGTTTATTACCTGCCCCTGGAATAACATCAATGGCAATTATAAGAATAATGCTGATAATAATACAAATTTTGTATGTATGTTTTCAGCCCTACAAAACCATAACTATACAAGTTTAAATTTATACGTAAAGCTAGATATTTGTAGAAATATCTATATTGATATATAGCTATCTATTTATATAGCTAGATATATATCTATGCAGTAACATACATTAGATAGATAGATAGATAGATAGATAGATAGATAGATAGACTGTATATAAGCCTGCAAGTCTTGCACTTGAAGCAGCTTTATGATGTCATTAAGGCTCGATGGTGACACGCGCACCCGGAACAAGGATCACAGGTTGTTAGCGGCCATTTTTCCATCAGTCTCCACTGGAGCTAGAAGTGAGCAGACAGATACTCCTATAGACGCTGCTGGAGCCAGATCATTTGTCTCTGTGATGGACAACGTTTGAAATTCGCCCTTAAGCGGGAGACGGCAGCCTACAACAGTCAAATTGATCGCTGCTTATCACTTCTTTTGAGGGAGGTACAGTTATTCCAGATAGGGGAATGGGTAGGTTAAGATATTCCAGGGTGGGGAATGCTTATGGGCAAGGCATTATGCTTGATCGGAGGCGGATGAAGTGGCAAAAAAGGCTCGGCCTACACCATGACCATGCAACTCGTCAACCCAAAGTGAATATGAGCCACACAGGTTGGTTGAAATGGCGCAGCATGAATGATAGAACCTGGATCCAAGCGTCTCAGGATGCATTGCAGCGAAAACGTTCAACAATGTTCAGCGTGACCAATGTTTCTATCTTGGAAAATGAAATCGCATGCTGTATGGAGTGTTCTTGATATATCTTGTCTCAGGATTTGCTTGCAGTCCTACCATATCCCACAAAATGCAGAAGTGCAGTCAATGCAGCTTTTTACCTAAAATGGTAAAAATTGGTCAAAGCCTCATGCGGTTTATTACCTGCCCCTGGAATAACATCAATGGCAATTATAAGAATAATGCTGATAATAATACAAATTTTGTATGTATGTTTTCAGCCCTACAAAACCATAACTATGGAAGTTTAAATTTATACGTAAAGCTAGATATTTGTAGAAATATCTATATTGATATATAGCTATCTATTTATATAGCTAGATATATATCTATGCAGTAACATACATTAGATAGATAGATAGATAGATAGATAGATAGATAGATAGATAGATAGATAGACTGTATATAAGCCTGCAAGTCTTGCACTTGAAGCAGCTTTATGATGTCATTAAGGCTCGATGGTGACACGCGCACCCGGAACAAGGATCACAGGTTGTTAGCGGCCATTTTTCCATCAGTCTCCACTGGAGCTAGAAGTGAGCAGACAGATACTCCTATAGACGCTGCTGGAGCCAGATCATTTGTCTCTGTGATGGACAACGTTTGAAATTCGCCCTTAAGCGGGAGACGGCAGCCTACAACAGTCAAATTGATCGCTGCTTATCACTTCTTTTGAGGGAGGTACAGTTATTCCAGATAGGGGAATGGGTAGGTTAAGATATTCCAGGGTGGGGAATGCTTATGGGCAAGGCATTATGCTTGATCGGAGGCGGATGAAGTGGCAAAAAAGGCTCGGCCTACACCATGACCATGCAACTCGTCAACCCAAAGTGAATATGAGCCACACAGGTTGGTTGAAATGGCGCAGCATGAATGATAGAACCTGGATCCAAGCGTCTCAGGATGCATTGCAGCGAAAACGTTCAACAATGTTCAGCGTGACCAATGTTTCTATCTTGGAAAATGAAATCGCATGCTGTATGGAGTGTTTTTGACATATCTTGTCTCAGGATTTGCTTGCAGTCCTACCATATCCCACAAAATGCAGAAGTGCAGTCAATGCAGCTTTTTACCTAAAATGGTAAAAATTGGTCAAAGACTCATGCGGTTTATTACCTGCCCCTGGAATAACATCAATGGCAATTATAAGAATAATGCTGATAATAATACAAATTTTGTATGTATGTTTTCAGCCCTACAAAACCATAACTATACAAGTTTAAATTTATACGTAAAGCTAGATATTTGTAGAAATATCTATATTGATATATAGCTATCTATTTATATAGCTAGATATATATCTATGCAGTAACATACATTAGATAGATAGATAGATAGATAGATAGATAGATAGATAGATAGATAGATAGATAGATAGACTGTATATAAGCCTGCAAGTCTTGCACTTGAAGCAGCTTTATGATGTCATTAAGGCTCGATGGTGACACGCGCACCCGGAACAAGGATCACAGGTTGTTAGCGGCCATTTTTCCATCAGTCTCCACTGGAGCTAGAAGTGAGCAGACAGATACTCCTATAGACGCTGCTGGAGCCAGATCATTTGTCTCTGTGATGGACAACGTTTGAAATTCGCCCTTAAGCGGGAGACGGCAGCCTACAACAGTCAAATTGATCGCTGCTTATCACTTCTTTTGAGGGAGGTACAGTTATTCCAGATAGGGGAATGGGTAGGTTAAGATATTCCAGGGTGGGGAATGCTTATGGGCAAGGCATTATGCTTGATCGGAGGCGGATGAAGTGGCAAAAAAGGCTCGGCCTACACCATGACCATGCAACTCGTCAACCCAAAGTGAATATGAGCCACACAGGTTGGTTGAAATGGCGCAGCATGAATGATAGAACCTGGATCCAAGCGTCTCAGGATGCATTGCAGCGAAAACGTTCAACAATGTTCAGCGTGACCAATGTTTCTATCTTGGAAAATGAAATCGCATGCTGTATGGAGTGTTCTTGATATATCTTGTCTCAGGATTTGCTTGCAGTCCTACCATATCCCACAAAATGCAGAAGTGCAGTCAATGCAGCTTTTTACCTAAAATGGTAAAAATTGGTCAAAGCCTCATGCGGTTTATTACCTGCCCCTGGAATAACATCAATGGCAATTATAAGAATAATGCTGATAATAATACAAATTTTGTATGTATGTTTTCAGCCCTACAAAACCATAACTATAGAAGTTTAAATTTATACGTAAAGCTAGATATTTGTAGAAATATCTATATTGATATATAGCTATCTATTTATATAGCTAGATATATATCTATGCAGTAACATACATTAGATAGATAGATAGATAGATAGATAGATAGATAGATAGATAGACTGTATATAAGCCTGCAAGTCTTGCACTTGAAGCAGCTTTATGATGTCATTAAGGCTCGATGGTGACACGCGCACCCGGAACAAGGATCACAGGTTGTTAGCGGCCATTTTTCCATCAGTCTCCACTGGAGCTAGAAGTGAGCAGACAGATACTCCTATAGACGCTGCTGGAGCCAGATCATTTGTCTCTGTGATGGACAACGTTTGAAATTCGCCCTTAAGCGGGAGACGGCAGCCTACAACAGTCAAATTGATCGCTGCTTATCACTTCTTTTGAGGGAGGTACAGTTATTCCAGATAGGGGAATGGGTAGGTTAAGATATTCCAGGGTGGGGAATGCTTATGGGCAAGGCATTATGCTTGATCGGAGGCGGATGAAGTGGCAAAAAAGGCTCGGCCTACACCATGACCATGCAACTCGTCAACCCAAAGTGAATATGAGCCACACAGGTTGGTTGAAATGGCGCAGCATGAATGATAGAACCTGGATCCAAGCGTCTCAGGATGCATTGCAGCGAAAACGTTCAACAATGTTCAGCGTGACCAATGTTTCTATCTTGGAAAATGAAATCGCATGCTGTATGGAGTGTTTTTGACATATCTTGTCTCAGGATTTGCTTGCAGTCCTACCATATCCCACAAAATGCAGAAGTGCAGTCAATGCAGCTTTTTACCTAAAATGGTAAAAATTGGTCAAAGACTCATGCGGTTTATTACCTGCCCCTGGAATAACATCAATGGCAATTATAAGAATAATGCTGATAATAATACAAATTTTGTATGTATGTTTTCAGCCCTACAAAACCATAACTATACAAGTTTAAATTTATACGTAAAGCTAGATATTTGTAGAAATATCTATATTGATATATAGCTATCTATTTATATAGCTAGATATATATCTATGCAGTAACATACATTAGATAGATAGATAGATAGATAGATAGATAGATAGATAGATAGATAGATAGATAGACTGTATATAAGCCTGCAAGTCTTGCACTTGAAGCAGCTTTATGATGTCATTAAGGCTCGATGGTGACACGCGCACCCGGAACAAGGATCACAGGTTGTTAGCGGCCATTTTTCCATCAGTCTCCACTGGAGCTAGAAGTGAGCAGACAGATACTCCTATAGACGCTGCTGGAGCCAGATCATTTGTCTCTGTGATGGACAACGTTTGAAATTCGCCCTTAAGCGGGAGACGGCAGCCTACAACAGTCAAATTGATCGCTGCTTATCACTTCTTTTGAGGGAGGTACAGTTATTCCAGATAGGGGAATGGGTAGGTTAAGATATTCCAGGGTGGGGAATGCTTATGGGCAAGGCATTATGCTTGATCGGAGGCGGATGAAGTGGCAAAAAAGGCTCGGCCTACACCATGACCATGCAACTCGTCAACCCAAAGTGAATATGAGCCACACAGGTTGGTTGAAATGGCGCAGCATGAATGATAGAACCTGGATCCAAGCGTCTCAGGATGCATTGCAGCGAAAACGTTCAACAATGTTCAGCGTGACCAATGTTTCTATCTTGGAAAATGAAATCGCATGCTGTATGGAGTGTTTTTGACATATCTTGTCTCAGGATTTGCTTGCAGTCCTACCATATCCCACAAAATGCAGAAGTGCAGTCAATGCAGCTTTTTACCTAAAATGGTAAAAATTGGTCAAAGA
This sequence comes from Eleutherodactylus coqui, assembly GCF_035609145.1. NCBI lineage: Eukaryota > Metazoa > Chordata > Amphibia > Anura > Eleutherodactylidae > Eleutherodactylus > Eleutherodactylus coqui. The sequence continues at coordinate 18,365 of NW_027101789.1, read as the reverse complement.
CTCATGCGGTTTATTACCTGCCCCTGGAATAACATCAATGGCAATTATAAGAATAATGCTGATAATAATACAAATTTTGTATGTATGTTTTCAGCCCTACAAAACCATAACTATACAAGTTTAAATTTATACGTAAAGCTAGATATTTGTAGAAATATCTATATTGATATATAGCTATCTATTTATATAGCTAGATATATATCTATGCAGTAACATACATTAGATAGATAGATAGATAGATAGATAGATAGATAGACTGTATATAAGCCTGCAAGTCTTGCACTTGAAGCAGCTTTATGATGTCATTAAGGCTCGATGGTGACACGCGCACCCGGAACAAGGATCACAGGTTGTTAGCGGCCATTTTTCCATCAGTCTCCACTGGAGCTAGAAGTGAGCAGACAGATACTCCTATAGACGCTGCTGGAGCCAGATCATTTGTCTCTGTGATGGACAACGTTTGAAATTCGCCCTTAAGCGGGAGACGGCAGCCTACAACAGTCAAATTGATCGCTGCTTATCACTTCTTTTGAGGGAGGTACAGTTATTCCAGATAGGGGAATGGGTAGGTTAAGATATTCCAGGGTGGGGAATGCTTATGGGCAAGGCATTATGCTTGATCGGAGGCGGATGAAGTGGCAAAAAAGGCTCGGCCTACACCATGACCATGCAACTCGTCAACCCAAAGTGAATATGAGCCACACAGGTTGGTTGAAATGGCGCAGCATGAATGATAGAACCTGGATCCAAGCGTCTCAGGATGCATTGCAGCGAAAACGTTCAACAATGTTCAGCGTGACCAATGTTTCTATCTTGGAAAATGAAATCGCATGCTGTATGGAGTGTTCTTGATATATCTTGTCTCAGGATTTGCTTGCAGTCCTACCATATCCCACAAAATGCAGAAGTGCAGTCAATGCAGCTTTTTACCTAAAATGGTAAAAATTGGTCAAAGCCTCATGCGGTTTATTACCTGCCCCTGGAATAACATCAATGGCAATTATAAGAATAATGCTGATAATAATACAAATTTTGTATGTATGTTTTCAGCCCTACAAAACCATAACTATAGAAGTTTAAATTTATACGTAAAGCTAGATATTTGTAGAAATATCTATATTGATATATAGCTATCTATTTATATAGCTAGATATATATCTATGCAGTAACATACATTAGATAGATAGATAGATAGATAGATAGATAGATAGACTGTATATAAGCCTGCAAGTCTTGCACTTGAAGCAGCTTTATGATGTCATTAAGGCTCGATGGTGACACGCGCACCCGGAACAAGGATCACAGGTTGTTAGCGGCCATTTTTCCATCAGTCTCCACTGGAGCTAGAAGTGAGCAGACAGATACTCCTATAGACGCTGCTGGAGCCAGATCATTTGTCTCTGTGATGGACAACGTTTGAAATTCGCCCTTAAGCGGGAGACGGCAGCCTACAACAGTCAAATTGATCGCTGCTTATCACTTCTTTTGAGGGAGGTACAGTTATTCCAGATAGGGGAATGGGTAGGTTAAGATATTCCAGGGTGGGGAATGCTTATGGGCAAGGCATTATGCTTGATCGGAGGCGGATGAAGTGGCAAAAAAGGCTCGGCCTACACCATGACCATGCAACTCGTCAACCCAAAGTGAATATGAGCCACACAGGTTGGTTGAAATGGCGCAGCATGAATGATAGAACCTGGATCCAAGCGTCTCAGGATGCATTGCAGCGAAAACGTTCAACAATGTTCAGCGTGACCAATGTTTCTATCTTGGAAAATGAAATCGCATGCTGTATGGAGTGTTTTTGACATATCTTGTCTCAGGATTTGCTTGCAGTCCTACCATATCCCACAAAATGCAGAAGTGCAGTCAATGCAGCTTTTTACCTAAAATGGTAAAAATTGGTCAAAGACTCATGCGGTTTATTACCTGCCCCTGGAATAACATCAATGGCAATTATAAGAATAATGCTGATAATAATACAAATTTTGTATGTATGTTTTCAGCCCTACAAAACCATAACTATACAAGTTTAAATTTATACGTAAAGCTAGATATTTGTAGAAATATCTATATTGATATATAGCTATCTATTTATATAGCTAGATATATATCTATGCAGTAACATACATTAGATAGATAGATAGATAGATAGATAGATAGATAGATAGATAGATAGATAGACTGTATATAAGCCTGCAAGTCTTGCACTTGAAGCAGCTTTATGATGTCATTAAGGCTCGATGGTGACACGCGCACCCGGAACAAGGATCACAGGTTGTTAGCGGCCATTTTTCCATCAGTCTCCACTGGAGCTAGAAGTGAGCAGACAGATACTCCTATAGACGCTGCTGGAGCCAGATCATTTGTCTCTGTGATGGACAACGTTTGAAATTCGCCCTTAAGCGGGAGACGGCAGCCTACAACAGTCAAATTGATCGCTGCTTATCACTTCTTTTGAGGGAGGTACAGTTATTCCAGATAGGGGAATGGGTAGGTTAAGATATTCCAGGGTGGGGAATGCTTATGGGCAAGGCATTATGCTTGATCGGAGGCGGATGAAGTGGCAAAAAAGGCTCGGCCTACACCATGACCATGCAACTCGTCAACCCAAAGTGAATATGAGCCACACAGGTTGGTTGAAATGGCGCAGCATGAATGATAGAACCTGGATCCAAGCGTCTCAGGATGCATTGCAGCGAAAACGTTCAACAATGTTCAGCGTGACCAATGTTTCTATCTTGGAAAATGAAATCGCATGCTGTATGGAGTGTTTTTGACATATCTTGTCTCAGGATTTGCTTGCAGTCCTACCATATCCCACAAAATGCAGAAGTGCAGTCAATGCAGCTTTTTACCTAAAATGGTAAAAATTGGTCAAAGACTCATGCGGTTTATTACCTGCCCCTGGAATAACATCAATGGCAATTATAAGAATAATGCTGATAATAATACAAATTTTGTATGTATGTTTTCAGCCCTACAAAACCATAACTATACAAGTTTAAATTTATACGTAAAGCTAGATATTTGTAGAAATATCTATATTGATATATAGCTATCTATTTATATAGCTAGATATATATCTATGCAGTAACATACATTAGATAGATAGATAGATAGATAGATAGATAGATAGATAGATAGACTGTATATAAGCCTGCAAGTCTTGCACTTGAAGCAGCTTTATGATGTCATTAAGGCTCGATGGTGACACGCGCACCCGGAACAAGGATCACAGGTTGTTAGCGGCCATTTTTCCATCAGTCTCCACTGGAGCTAGAAGTGAGCAGACAGATACTCCTATAGACGCTGCTGGAGCCAGATCATTTGTCTCTGTGATGGACAACGTTTGAAATTCGCCCTTAAGCGGGAGACGGCAGCCTACAACAGTCAAATTGATCGCTGCTTATCACTTCTTTTGAGGGAGGTACAGTTATTCCAGATAGGGGAATGGGTAGGTTAAGATATTCCAGGGTGGGGAATGCTTATGGGCAAGGCATTATGCTTGATCGGAGGCGGATGAAGTGGCAAAAAAGGCTCGGCCTACACCCTGACCATGCAACTCGTCAACCCAAAGTGAATATGAGCCACACAGGTTGGTTGAAATGGCGCAGCATGAATGATAGAACCTGGATCCAAGCGTCTCAGGATGCATTGCAGCGAAAACGTTCAACAATGTTCAGCGTGACCAATGTTTCTATCTTGGAAAATGAAATCGCATGCTGTATGGAGTGTTTTTGACATATCTTGTCTCAGGATTTGCTTGCAGTCCTACCATATCCCACAAAATGCAGAAGTGCAGTCAATGCAGCTTTTTACCTAAAATGGTAAAAATTGGTCAAAGACTCATGCGGTTTATTACCTGCCCCTGGAATAACATCAATGGCAATTATAAGAATAATGCTGATAATAATACAAATTTTGTATGTATGTTTTCAGCCCTACAAAACCATAACTATACAAGTTTAAATTTATACGTAAAGCTAGATATTTGTAGAAATATCTATATTGATATATAGCTATCTATTTATATAGCTAGATATATATCTATGCAGTAACATACATTAGATAGATAGATAGATAGATAGATAGATAGATAGATAGATAGATAGATAGACTGTATATAAGCCTGCAAGTCTTGCACTTGAAGCAGCTTTATGATGTCATTAAGGCTCGATGGTGACACGCGCACCCGGAACAAGGATCACAGGTTGTTAGCGGCCATTTTTCCATCAGTCTCCACTGGAGCTAGAAGTGAGCAGACAGATACTCCTATAGACGCTGCTGGAGCCAGATCATTTGTCTCTGTGATGGACAACGTTTGAAATTCGCCCTTAAGCGGGAGACGGCAGCCTACAACAGTCAAATTGATCGCTGCTTATCACTTCTTTTGAGGGAGGTACAGTTATTCCAGATAGGGGAATGGGTAGGTTAAGATATTCCAGGGTGGGGAATGCTTATGGGCAAGGCATTATGCTTGATCGGAGGCGGATGAAGTGGCAAAAAAGGCTCGGCCTACACCATGACCATGCAACTCGTCAACCCAAAGTGAATATGAGCCACACAGGTTGGTTGAAATGGCGCAGCATGAATGATAGAACCTGGATCCAAGCGTCTCAGGATGCATTGCAGCGAAAACGTTCAACAATGTTCAGCGTGACCAATGTTTCTATCTTGGAAAATGAAATTGCATGCTGTATGGAGTGTTTTTGACATATCTTGTCTCAGGATTTGCTTGCAGTCCTACCATATCCCACAAAATGCAGAAGTGCAGTCAATGCAGCTTTTTACCTAAAATGGTAAAAATTGGTCAAAGACTCATGCGGTTTATTACCTGCCCCTGGAATAACATCAATGGCAATTATAAGAATAATGCTGATAATAATACAAATTTTGTATGTATGTTTTCAGCCCTACAAAACCATAACTATACAAGTTTAAATTTATACGTAAAGCTAGATATTTGTAGAAATATCTATATTGATATATAGCTATCTATTTATATAGCTAGATATATATCTATGCAGTAACATACATTAGATAGATAGATAGATAGATAGATAGATAGATAGATAGACTGTATATAAGCCTGCAAGTCTTGCACTTGAAGCAGCTTTATGATGTCATTAAGGCTCGATGGTGACACGCGCACCCGGAACAAGGATCACAGGTTGTTAGCGGCCATTTTTCCATCAGTCTCCACTGGAGCTAGAAGTGAGCAGACAGATACTCCTATAGACGCTGCTGGAGCCAGATCATTTGTCTCTGTGATGGACAACGTTTGAAATTCGCCCTTAAGCGGGAGACGGCAGCCTACAACAGTCAAATTGATCGCTGCTTATCACTTCTTTTGAGGGAGGTACAGTTATTCCAGATAGGGGAATGGGTAGGTTAAGATATTCCAGGGTGGGGAATGCTTATGGGCAAGGCATTATGCTTGATCGGAGGCGGATGAAGTGGCAAAAAAGGCTCGGCCTACACCATGACCATGCAACTCGTCAACCCAAAGTGAATATGAGCCACACAGGTTGGTTGAAATGGCGCAGCATGAATGATAGAACCTGGATCCAAGCGTCTCAGGATGCATTGCAGCGAAAACGTTCAACAATGTTCAGCGTGACCAATGTTTCTATCTTGGAAAATGAAATCGCATGCTGTATGGAGTGTTCTTGATATATCTTGTCTCAGGATTTGCTTGCAGTCCTACCATATCCCACAAAATGCAGAAGTGCAGTCAATGCAGCTTTTTACCTAAAATGGTAAAAATTGGTCAAAGCCTCATGCGGTTTATTACCTGCCCCTGGAATAACATCAATGGCAATTATAAGAATAATGCTGATAATAATACAAATTTTGTATGTATGTTTTCAGCCCTACAAAACCATAACTATGGAAGTTTAAATTTATACGTAAAGCTAGATATTTGTAGAAATATCTATATTGATATATAGCTATCTATTTATATAGCTAGATATATATCTATGCAGTAACATACATTAGATAGATAGATAGATAGATAGATAGATAGATAGATAGATAGATAGATAGACTGTATATAAGCCTGCAAGTCTTGCACTTGAAGCAGCTTTATGATGTCATTAAGGCTCGATGGTGACACGCGCACCCGGAACAAGGATCACAGGTTGTTAGCGGCCATTTTTCCATCAGTCTCCACTGGAGCTAGAAGTGAGCAGACAGATACTCCTATAGACGCTGCTGGAGCCAGATCATTTGTCTCTGTGATGGACAACGTTTGAAATTCGCCCTTAAGCGGGAGACGGCAGCCTACAACAGTCAAATTGATCGCTGCTTATCACTTCTTTTGAGGGAGGTACAGTTATTCCAGATAGGGGAATGGGTAGGTTAAGATATTCCAGGGTGGGGAATGCTTATGGGCAAGGCATTATGCTTGATCGGAGGCGGATGAAGTGGCAAAAAAGGCTCGGCCTACACCATGACCATGCAACTCGTCAACCCAAAGTGAATATGAGCCACACAGGTTGGTTGAAATGGCGCAGCATGAATGATAGAACCTGGATCCAAGCGTCTCAGGATGCATTGCAGCGAAAACGTTCAACAATGTTCAGCGTGACCAATGTTTCTATCTTGGAAAATGAAATCGCATGCTGTATGGAGTGTTTTTGACATATCTTGTCTCAGGATTTGCTTGCAGTCCTACCATATCCCACAAAATGCAGAAGTGCAGTCAATGCAGCTTTTTACCTAAAATGGTAAAAATTGGTCAAAGACTCATGCGGTTTATTACCTGCCCCTGGAATAACATCAATGGCAATTATAAGAATAATGCTGATAATAATACAAATTTTGTATGTATGTTTTCAGCCCTACAAAACCATAACTATACAAGTTTAAATTTATACGTAAAGCTAGATATTTGTAGAAATATCTATATTGATATATAGCTATCTATTTATATAGCTAGATATATATCTATGCAGTAACATACATTAGATAGATAGATAGATAGATAGATAGATAGATAGATAGATAGATAGATAGATAGATAGACTGTATATAAGCCTGCAAGTCTTGCACTTGAAGCAGCTTTATGATGTCATTAAGGCTCGATGGTGACACGCGCACCCGGAACAAGGATCACAGGTTGTTAGCGGCCATTTTTCCATCAGTCTCCACTGGAGCTAGAAGTGAGCAGACAGATACTCCTATAGACGCTGCTGGAGCCAGATCATTTGTCTCTGTGATGGACAACGTTTGAAATTCGCCCTTAAGCGGGAGACGGCAGCCTACAACAGTCAAATTGATCGCTGCTTATCACTTCTTTTGAGGGAGGTACAGTTATTCCAGATAGGGGAATGGGTAGGTTAAGATATTCCAGGGTGGGGAATGCTTATGGGCAAGGCATTATGCTTGATCGGAGGCGGATGAAGTGGCAAAAAAGGCTCGGCCTACACCATGACCATGCAACTCGTCAACCCAAAGTGAATATGAGCCACACAGGTTGGTTGAAATGGCGCAGCATGAATGATAGAACCTGGATCCAAGCGTCTCAGGATGCATTGCAGCGAAAACGTTCAACAATGTTCAGCGTGACCAATGTTTCTATCTTGGAAAATGAAATCGCATGCTGTATGGAGTGTTCTTGATATATCTTGTCTCAGGATTTGCTTGCAGTCCTACCATATCCCACAAAATGCAGAAGTGCAGTCAATGCAGCTTTTTACCTAAAATGGTAAAAATTGGTCAAAGCCTCATGCGGTTTATTACCTGCCCCTGGAATAACATCAATGGCAATTATAAGAATAATGCTGATAATAATACAAATTTTGTATGTATGTTTTCAGCCCTACAAAACCATAACTATAGAAGTTTAAATTTATACGTAAAGCTAGATATTTGTAGAAATATCTATATTGATATATAGCTATCTATTTATATAGCTAGATATATATCTATGCAGTAACATACATTAGATAGATAGATAGATAGATAGATAGATAGATAGATAGATAGACTGTATATAAGCCTGCAAGTCTTGCACTTGAAGCAGCTTTATGATGTCATTAAGGCTCGATGGTGACACGCGCACCCGGAACAAGGATCACAGGTTGTTAGCGGCCATTTTTCCATCAGTCTCCACTGGAGCTAGAAGTGAGCAGACAGATACTCCTATAGACGCTGCTGGAGCCAGATCATTTGTCTCTGTGATGGACAACGTTTGAAATTCGCCCTTAAGCGGGAGACGGCAGCCTACAACAGTCAAATTGATCGCTGCTTATCACTTCTTTTGAGGGAGGTACAGTTATTCCAGATAGGGGAATGGGTAGGTTAAGATATTCCAGGGTGGGGAATGCTTATGGGCAAGGCATTATGCTTGATCGGAGGCGGATGAAGTGGCAAAAAAGGCTCGGCCTACACCATGACCATGCAACTCGTCAACCCAAAGTGAATATGAGCCACACAGGTTGGTTGAAATGGCGCAGCATGAATGATAGAACCTGGATCCAAGCGTCTCAGGATGCATTGCAGCGAAAACGTTCAACAATGTTCAGCGTGACCAATGTTTCTATCTTGGAAAATGAAATCGCATGCTGTATGGAGTGTTTTTGACATATCTTGTCTCAGGATTTGCTTGCAGTCCTACCATATCCCACAAAATGCAGAAGTGCAGTCAATGCAGCTTTTTACCTAAAATGGTAAAAATTGGTCAAAGACTCATGCGGTTTATTACCTGCCCCTGGAATAACATCAATGGCAATTATAAGAATAATGCTGATAATAATACAAATTTTGTATGTATGTTTTCAGCCCTACAAAACCATAACTATACAAGTTTAAATTTATACGTAAAGCTAGATATTTGTAGAAATATCTATATTGATATATAGCTATCTATTTATATAGCTAGATATATATCTATGCAGTAACATACATTAGATAGATAGATAGATAGATAGATAGATAGATAGATAGATAGATAGACTGTATATAAGCCTGCAAGTCTTGCACTTGAAGCAGCTTTATGATGTCATTAAGGCTCGATGGTGACACGCGCACCCGGAACAAGGATCACAGGTTGTTAGCGGCCATTTTTCCATCAGTCTCCACTGGAGCTAGAAGTGAGCAGACAGATACTCCTATAGACGCTGCTGGAGCCAGATCATTTGTCTCTGTGATGGACAACGTTTGAAATTCGCCCTTAAGCGGGAGACGGCAGCCTACAACAGTCAAATTGATCGCTGCTTATCACTTCTTTTGAGGGAGGTACAGTTATTCCAGATAGGGGAATGGGTAGGTTAAGATATTCCAGGGTGGGGAATGCTTATGGGCAAGGCATTATGCTTGATCGGAGGCGGATGAAGTGGCAAAAAAGGCTCGGCCTACACCATGACCATGCAACTCGTCAACCCAAAGTGAATATGAGCCACACAGGTTGGTTGAAATGGCGCAGCATGAATGATAGAACCTGGATCCAAGCGTCTCAGGATGCATTGCAGCGAAAACGTTCAACAATGTTCAGCGTGACCAATGTTTCTATCTTGGAAAATGAAATCGCATGCTGTATGGAGTGTTTTTGACATATCTTGTCTCAGGATTTGCTTGCAGTCCTACCATATCCCACAAAATGCAGAAGTGCAGTCAATGCAGCTTTTTACCTAAAATGGTAAAAATTGGTCAAAGACTCATGCGGTTTATTACCTGCCCCTGGAATAACATCAATGGCAATTATAAGAATAATGCTGATAATAATACAAATTTTGTATGTATGTTTTCAGCCCTACAAAACCATAACTATACAAGTTTAAATTTATACGTAAAGCTAGATATTTGTAGAAATATCTATATTGATATATAGCTATCTATTTATATAGCTAGATATATATCTATGCAGTAACATACATTAGATAGATAGATAGATAGATAGATAGATAGATAGACTGTATATAAGCCTGCAAGTCTTGCACTTGAAGCAGCTTTATGATGTCATTAAGGCTCGATGGTGACACGCGCACCCGGAACAAGGATCACAGGTTGTTAGCGGCCATTTTTCCATCAGTCTCCACTGGAGCTAGAAGTGAGCAGACAGATACTCCTATAGACGCTGCTGGAGCCAGATCATTTGTCTCTGTGATGGACAACGTTTGAAATTCGCCCTTAAGCGGGAGACGGCAGCCTACAACAGTCAAATTGATCGCTGCTTATCACTTCTTTTGAGGGAGGTACAGTTATTCCAGATAGGGGAATGGGTAGGTTAAGATATTCCAGGGTGGGGAATGCTTATGGGCAAGGCATTATGCTTGATCGGAGGCGGATGAAGTGGCAAAAAAGGCTCGGCCTACACCATGACCATGCAACTCGTCAACCCAAAGTGAATATGAGCCACACAGGTTGGTTGAAATGGCGCAGCATGAATGATAGAACCTGGATCCAAGCGTCTCAGGATGCATTGCAGCGAAAACGTTCAACAATGTTCAGCGTGACCAATGTTTCTATCTTGGAAAATGAAATCGCATGCTGTATGGAGTGTTCTTGATATATCTTGTCTCAGGATTTGCTTGCAGTCCTACCATATCCCACAAAATGCAGAAGTGCAGTCAATGCAGCTTTTTACCTAAAATGGTAAAAATTGGTCAAAGCCTCATGCGGTTTATTACCTGCCCCTGGAATAACATCAATGGCAATTATAAGAATAATGCTGATAATAATACAAATTTTGTATGTATGTTTTCAGCCCTACAAAACCATAACTATAGAAGTTTAAATTTATACGTAAAGCTAGATATTTGTAGAAATATCTATATTGATATATAGCTATCTATTTATATAGCTAGATATATATCTATGCAGTAACATACATTAGATAGATAGATAGATAGATAGATAGATAGATAGACTGTATATAAGCCTGCAAGTCTTGCACTTGAAGCAGCTTTATGATGTCATTAAGGCTCGATGGTGACACGCGCACCCGGAACAAGGATCACAGGTTGTTAGCGGCCATTTTTCCATCAGTCTCCACTGGAGCTAGAAGTGAGCAGACAGATACTCCTATAGACGCTGCTGGAGCCAGATCATTTGTCTCTGTGATGGACAACGTTTGAAATTCGCCCTTAAGCGGGAGACGGCAGCCTACAACAGTCAAATTGATCGCTGCTTATCACTTCTTTTGAGGGAGGTACAGTTATTCCAGATAGGGGAATGGGTAGGTTAAGATATTCCAGGGTGGGGAATGCTTATGGGCAAGGCATTATGCTTGATCGGAGGCGGATGAAGTGGCAAAAAAGGCTCGGCCTACACCATGACCATGCAACTCGTCAACCCAAAGTGAATATGAGCCACACAGGTTGGTTGAAATGGCGCAGCATGAATGATAGAACCTGGATCCAAGCGTCTCAGGATGCATTGCAGCGAAAACGTTCAACAATGTTCAGCGTGACCAATGTTTCTATCTTGGAAAATGAAATCGCATGCTGTATGGAGTGTTTTTGACATATCTTGTCTCAGGATTTGCTTGCAGTCCTACCATATCCCACAAAATGCAGAAGTGCAGTCAATGCAGCTTTTTACCTAAAATGGTAAAAATTGGTCAAAGACTCATGCGGTTTATTACCTGCCCCTGGAATAACATCAATGGCAATTATAAGAATAATGCTGATAATAATACAAATTTTGTATGTATGTTTTCAGCCCTACAAAACCATAACTATACAAGTTTAAATTTATACGTAAAGCTAGATATTTGTAGAAATATCTATATTGATATATAGCTATCTATTTATATAGCTAGATATATATCTATGCAGTAACATACATTAGATAGATAGATAGATAGATAGATAGATAGATAGATAGATAGATAGATAGACTGTATATAAGCCTGCAAGTCTTGCACTTGAAGCAGCTTTATGATGTCATTAAGGCTCGATGGTGACACGCGCACCCGGAACAAGGATCACAGGTTGTTAGCGGCCATTTTTCCATCAGTCTCCACTGGAGCTAGAAGTGAGCAGACAGATACTCCTATAGACGCTGCTGGAGCCAGATCATTTGTCTCTGTGATGGACAACGTTTGAAATTCGCCCTTAAGCGGGAGACGGCAGCCTACAACAGTCAAATTGATCGCTGCTTATCACTTCTTTTGAGGGAGGTACAGTTATTCCAGATAGGGGAATGGGTAGGTTAAGATATTCCAGGGTGGGGAATGCTTATGGGCAAGGCATTATGCTTGATCGGAGGCGGATGAAGTGGCAAAAAAGGCTCGGCCTACACCATGACCATGCAACTCGTCAACCCAAAGTGAATATGAGCCACACAGGTTGGTTGAAATGGCGCAGCATGAATGATAGAACCTGGATCCAAGCGTCTCAGGATGCATTGCAGCGAAAACGTTCAACAATGTTCAGCGTGACCAATGTTTCTATCTTGGAAAATGAAATCGCATGCTGTATGGAGTGTTTTTGACATATCTTGTCTCAGGATTTGCTTGCAGTCCTACCATATCCCACAAAATGCAGAAGTGCAGTCAATGCAGCTTTTTACCTAAAATGGTAAAAATTGGTCAAAGACTCATGCGGTTTATTACCTGCCCCTGGAATAACATCAATGGCAATTATAAGAATAATGCTGATAATAATACAAATTTTGTATGTATGTTTTCAGCCCTACAAAACCATAACTATACAAGTTTAAATTTATACGTAAAGCTAGATATTTGTAGAAATATCTATATTGATATATAGCTATCTATTTATATAGCTAGATATATATCTATGCAGTAACATACATTAGATAGATAGATAGATAGATAGATAGATAGATAGATAGATAGACTGTATATAAGCCTGCAAGTCTTGCACTTGAAGCAGCTTTATGATGTCATTAAGGCTCGATGGTGACACGCGCACCCGGAACAAGGATCACAGGTTGTTAGCGGCCATTTTTCCATCAGTCTCCACTGGAGCTAGAAGTGAGCAGACAGATACTCCTATAGACGCTGCTGGAGCCAGATCATTTGTCTCTGTGATGGACAACGTTTGAAATTCGCCCTTAAGCGGGAGACGGCAGCCTACAACAGTCAAATTGATCGCTGCTTATCACTTCTTTTGAGGGAGGTACAGTTATTCCAGATAGGGGAATGGGTAGGTTAAGATATTCCAGGGTGGGGAATGCTTATGGGCAAGGCATTATGCTTGATCGGAGGCGGATGAAGTGGCAAAAAAGGCTCGGCCTACACCCTGACCATGCAACTCGTCAACCCAAAGTGAATATGAGCCACACAGGTTGGTTGAAATGGCGCAGCATGAATGATAGAACCTGGATCCAAGCGTCTCAGGATGCATTGCAGCGAAAACGTTCAACAATGTTCAGCGTGACCAATGTTTCTATCTTGGAAAATGAAATCGCATGCTGTATGGAGTGTTTTTGACATATCTTGTCTCAGGATTTGCTTGCAGTCCTACCATATCCCACAAAATGCAGAAGTGCAGTCAATGCAGCTTTTTACCTAAAATGGTAAAAATTGGTCAAAGACTCATGCGGTTTATTACCTGCCCCTGGAATAACATCAATGGCAATTATAAGAATAATGCTGATAATAATACAAATTTTGTATGTATGTTTTCAGCCCTACAAAACCATAACTATACAAGTTTAAATTTATACGTAAAGCTAGATATTTGTAGAAATATCTATATTGATATATAGCTATCTATTTATATAGCTAGATATATATCTATGCAGTAACATACATTAGATAGATAGATAGATAGATAGATAGACTGTATATAAGCCTGCAAGTCTTGCACTTGAAGCAGCTTTATGATGTCATTAAGGCTCGATGGTGACACGCGCACCCGGAACAAGGATCACAGGTTGTTAGCGGCCATTTTTCCATCAGTCTCCACTGGAGCTAGAAGTGAGCAGACAGATACTCCTATAGACGCTGCTGGAGCCAGATCATTTGTCTCTGTGATGGACAACGTTTGAAATTCGCCCTTAAGCGGGAGACGGCAGCCTACAACAGTCAAATTGATCGCTGCTTATCACTTCTTTTGAGGGAGGTACAGTTATTCCAGATAGGGGAATGGGTAGGTTAAGATATTCCAGGGTGGGGAATGCTTATGGGCAAGGCATTATGCTTGATCGGAGGCGGATGAAGTGGCAAAAAAGGCTCGGCCTACACCATGACCATGCAACTCGTCAACCCAAAGTGAATATGAGCCACACAGGTTGGTTGAAATGGCGCAGCATGAATGATAGAACCTGGATCCAAGCGTCTCAGGATGCATTGCAGCGAAAACGTTCAACAATGTTCAGCGTGACCAATGTTTCTATCTTGGAAAATGAAATCGCATGCTGTATGGAGTGTTTTTGACATATCTTGTCTCAGGATTTGCTTGCAGTCCTACCATATCCCACAAAATGCAGAAGTGCAGTCAATGCAGCTTTTTACCTAAAATGGTAAAAATTGGTCAAAGCCTCATGCGGTTTATTACCTGCCCCTGGAATAACATCAATGGCAATTATAAGAATAATGCTGATAATAATACAAATTTTGTATGTATGTTTTCAGCCCTACAAAACCATAACTATAGAAGTTTAAATTTATACGTAAAGCTAGATATTTGTAGAAATATCTATATTGATATATAGCTATCTATTTATATAGCTAGATATATATCTATGCAGTAACATACATTAGATAGATAGATAGATAGATAGATAGATAGATAGATAGACTGTATATAAGCCTGCAAGTCTTGCACTTGAAGCAGCTTTATGATGTCATTAAGGCTCGATGGTGACACGCGCACCCGGAACAAGGATCACAGGTTGTTAGCGGCCATTTTTCCATCAGTCTCCACTGGAGCTAGAAGTGAGCAGACAGATACTCCTATAGACGCTGCTGGAGCCAGATCATTTGTCTCTGTGATGGACAACGTTTGAAATTCGCCCTTAAGCGGGAGACGGCAGCCTACAACAGTCAAATTGATCGCTGCTTATCACTTCTTTTGAGGGAGGTACAGTTATTCCAGATAGGGGAATGGGTAGGTTAAGATATTCCAGGGTGGGGAATGCTTATGGGCAAGGCATTATGCTTGATCGGAGGCGGATGAAGTGGCAAAAAAGGCTCGGCCTACACCATGACCATGCAACTCGTCAACCCAAAGTGAATATGAGCCACACAGGTTGGTTGAAATGGCGCAGCATGAATGATAGAACCTGGATCCAAGCGTCTCAGGATGCATTGCAGCGAAAACGTTCAACAATGTTCAGCGTGACCAATGTTTCTATCTTGGAAAATGAAATCGCATGCTGTATGGAGTGTTTTTGACATATCTTGTCTCAGGATTTGCTTGCAGTCCTACCATATCCCACAAAATGCAGAAGTGCAGTCAATGCAGCTTTTTACCTAAAATGGTAAAAATTGGTCAAAGACTCATGCGGTTTATTACCTGCCCCTGGAATAACATCAATGGCAATTATAAGAATAATGCTGATAATAATACAAATTTTGTATGTATGTTTTCAGCCCTACAAAACCATAACTATACAAGTTTAAATTTATACGTAAAGCTAGATATTTGTAGAAATATCTATATTGATATATAGCTATCTATTTATATAGCTAGATATATATCTATGCAGTAACATACATTAGATAGATAGATAGATAGATAGATAGATAGATAGATAGACTGTATATAAGCCTGCAAGTCTTGCACTTGAAGCAGCTTTATGATGTCATTAAGGCTCGATGGTGACACGCGCACCCGGAACAAGGATCACAGGTTGTTAGCGGCCATTTTTCCATCAGTCTCCACTGGAGCTAGAAGTGAGCAGACAGATACTCCTATAGACGCTGCTGGAGCCAGATCATTTGTCTCTGTGATGGACAACGTTTGAAATTCGCCCTTAAGCGGGAGACGGCAGCCTACAACAGTCAAATTGATCGCTGCTTATCACTTCTTTTGAGGGAGGTACAGTTATTCCAGATAGGGGAATGGGTAGGTTAAGATATTCCAGGGTGGGGAATGCTTATGGGCAAGGCATTATGCTTGATCGGAGGCGGATGAAGTGGCAAAAAAGGCTCGGCCTACACCATGACCATGCAACTCGTCAACCCAAAGTGAATATGAGCCACACAGGTTGGTTGAAATGGCGCAGCATGAATGATAGAACCTGGATCCAAGCGTCTCAGGATGCATTGCAGCGAAAACGTTCAACAATGTTCAGCGTGACCAATGTTTCTATCTTGGAAAATGAAATCGCATGCTGTATGGAGTGTTCTTGATATATCTTGTCTCAGGATTTGCTTGCAGTCCTACCATATCCCACAAAATGCAGAAGTGCAGTCAATGCAGCTTTTTACCTAAAATGGTAAAAATTGGTCAAAGCCTCATGCGGTTTATTACCTGCCCCTGGAATAACATCAATGGCAATTATAAGAATAATGCTGATAATAATACAAATTTTGTATGTATGTTTTCAGCCCTACAAAACCATAACTATAGAAGTTTAAATTTATACGTAAAGCTAGATATTTGTAGAAATATCTATATTGATATATAGCTATCTATTTATATAGCTAGATATATATCTATGCAGTAACATACATTAGATAGATAGATAGATAGATAGATAGATAGATAGATAGATAGACTGTATATAAGCCTGCAAGTCTTGCACTTGAAGCAGCTTTATGATGTCATTAAGGCTCGATGGTGACACGCGCACCCGGAACAAGGATCACAGGTTGTTAGCGGCCATTTTTCCATCAGTCTCCACTGGAGCTAGAAGTGAGCAGACA
Source organism: Eleutherodactylus coqui (assembly GCF_035609145.1). Taxonomy (NCBI): domain Eukaryota; kingdom Metazoa; phylum Chordata; class Amphibia; order Anura; family Eleutherodactylidae; genus Eleutherodactylus; species Eleutherodactylus coqui. Next base: position 1,573 of record NW_027101789.1, on the reverse strand, counting down.
GATACTCCTATAGACGCTGCTGGAGCCAGATCATTTGTCTCTGTGATGGACAACGTTTGAAATTCGCCCTTAAGCGGGAGACGGCAGCCTACAACAGTCAAATTGATCGCTGCTTATCACTTCTTTTGAGGGAGGTACAGTTATTCCAGATAGGGGAATGGGTAGGTTAAGATATTCCAGGGTGGGGAATGCTTATGGGCAAGGCATTATGCTTGATCGGAGGCGGATGAAGTGGCAAAAAAGGCTCGGCCTACACCATGACCATGCAACTCGTCAACCCAAAGTGAATATGAGCCACACAGGTTGGTTGAAATGGCGCAGCATGAATGATAGAACCTGGATCCAAGCGTCTCAGGATGCATTGCAGCGAAAACGTTCAACAATGTTCAGCGTGACCAATGTTTCTATCTTGGAAAATGAAATCGCATGCTGTATGGAGTGTTTTTGACATATCTTGTCTCAGGATTTGCTTGCAGTCCTACCATATCCCACAAAATGCAGAAGTGCAGTCAATGCAGCTTTTTACCTAAAATGGTAAAAATTGGTCAAAGACTCATGCGGTTTATTACCTGCCCCTGGAATAACATCAATGGCAATTATAAGAATAATGCTGATAATAATACAAATTTTGTATGTATGTTTTCAGCCCTACAAAACCATAACTATACAAGTTTAAATTTATACGTAAAGCTAGATATTTGTAGAAATATCTATATTGATATATAGCTATCTATTTATATAGCTAGATATATATCTATGCAGTAACATACATTAGATAGATAGATAGATAGATAGATAGATAGATAGATAGATAGATAGATAGACTGTATATAAGCCTGCAAGTCTTGCACTTGAAGCAGCTTTATGATGTCATTAAGGCTCGATGGTGACACGCGCACCCGGAACAAGGATCACAGGTTGTTAGCGGCCATTTTTCCATCAGTCTCCACTGGAGCTAGAAGTGAGCAGACAGATACTCCTATAGACGCTGCTGGAGCCAGATCATTTGTCTCTGTGATGGACAACGTTTGAAATTCGCCCTTAAGCGGGAGACGGCAGCCTACAACAGTCAAATTGATCGCTGCTTATCACTTCTTTTGAGGGAGGTACAGTTATTCCAGATAGGGGAATGGGTAGGTTAAGATATTCCAGGGTGGGGAATGCTTATGGGCAAGGCATTATGCTTGATCGGAGGCGGATGAAGTGGCAAAAAAGGCTCGGCCTACACCATGACCATGCAACTCGTCAACCCAAAGTGAATATGAGCCACACAGGTTGGTTGAAATGGCGCAGCATGAATGATAGAACCTGGATCCAAGCGTCTCAGGATGCATTGCAGCGAAAACGTTCAACAATGTTCAGCGTGACCAATGTTTCTATCTTGGAAAATGAAATCGCATGCTGTATGGAGTGTTTTTGACATATCTTGTCTCAGGATTTGCTTGCAGTCCTACCATATCCCACAAAATGCAGAAGTGCAGTCAATGCAGCTTTTTACCTAAAATGGTAAAAATTGGTCAAAGACTCATGCGGTTTATTACCTGCCCCTGGAATAACATCAATGGCAATTATA
>NW_027101788.1:0-80431 GCF_035609145.1 Eleutherodactylus coqui | reverse complement strand
TTGACATCACAATGCCCTTTCCCCATTGTGACATCACAATGCCATTTCCCCCATTGTGACATCACAATGCCATTTCCCCCATTGTGACATCACAATGCAGTTAACCACATTGTGACATCAGAATGCCCTTTCCCCCATTGTGACATCACAATGCTGTTTTCCCTATTGTGACATCACAATGCCATTTCCCACATTGTGACATCACAATGCAGTTTTCCCCATTGTGACATCACAATGCAGTTTCCCCCATTGTGACATCACAATGCCGTTTTCCGCATTGTGACATCACAATGCCCTTTCCCCCATTGTGACATCACAATGCAGTTTACCCATTGTGACATCACAATGCCCTTTCCCCCATTGTGACATCACAATGCCATTTCCCCATTGTGACATCACAATGCCGTTTCCCCATTGTGACATCACAATGCCGTTTCCCCCATTGTGACATCACAATGCAGTTTACCACATTGTGACATCACAATGCCCTTTCCCCCATTGTGACATCGCAATGCCGTTTTCCCTATTGTGACACCACAATGCCATTTCCTCCATTGTGACATCACAATGCCCTTTCCCCATTGTGATATCACAATGCCGTTTCCCCCATTGTGACATCACAATGCTGTTTTTCCCATTGTGACATCACAATTCCATTTCCCCCATTGTGACATTACAATGCCGTTTTCCCCATTCTGACATCACAATGCCCTTTCCCCCATTGTGACATCACAATGCAGTTTTCCCCATTGTGACATCGCAATGCCCTTTCCCCCATTGTGACATCACAATGCCGTTTTCCACATTGTGACATCACAATGCCCTTTCCCCCATTGTGACATCACAATGCCATTTCCCCCATTGTGACATTACAATGCCGTTTTCCCTATTGTGACATCACAATGCTCTTTTCCCCATTGTGACATCACAATGCTCTTTCCCCCATTGTGACATCACAATGCCATTTCACCCATTGTGACATCACAATGCCAATTCCCCATTGTGACATCACAATGCCATTTCCCCCATTGTGATATCACAATGCCATTTCCCCCATTGTGACATCACAATGCCATTTCCCCCATTGTGACATCACAATGCCATTTCCCCCATTGTGACATCACAATGCCGTTTTCTGCATTGTGACATCACAATGCCCTTTCCCCCATTCTGACATCACAATGCAGTTTTCCCCATTGTGACATCGCAATGCCCTTTCCCCCATTGTGACATCACAATGCCATTTTCCCCATTGTGACATCACAATGCCCTTTCCCCATTGTGACATCACAATGCCATTTCCCCATTGTGACATCACAATGCTGTTTTCCCTATTGTGACATCACAATGCCCTTTCCCCCATTGTGACATCACAATGCCGTTTCCCCCATTGTGACATCACAATGCAGTTTACCCCATTGTGACATCACAATGCCCTTTCCCCCATTGTGACATCACAATGCCGTTTTTTCCCATTGTGACATCACAATGCCCTTTTCCCCATTGTGACATCACAATGCCATTTCCCCAGTGTGACATCACAATGCCATTTCCCCCATTGTGACATCACAATGCCATTTCCCCCATTGTGACATCACAATGCAGTTTACCCCATTGTGACATCACAATGCCCTTTCCCCCATTGTGACATCACAATGCCGTTTTCCCCATTGGGACATCACAATGCCGTTTCCCCCATTGTGACATCACAATGTCCTTTCCCCCATTGTGACATCACAATGCCCTTTCCCCCATTGTGACATCACAATGCCCTCTCCCCCATTGTGACATCACAATGCAGTTTTCCCCATTGTGACATCACAATGTGCTTTCCCCCATTGTGACATCACAATGCCCTTTCCCCCATTGTGACATCACAATGCCATTTCCCCCATTGTGACATCACAATGCCGTTGCCCCATTGTGACAACACAATGCAGTTTACCCCATTGTGACATCACAATGCCATTTCCCCCAGTGTGACATCACAATGCCATTTCCCCCATTGTGACATCACAATGCCGTTTTCCCTATTGTGACATCACAATGCCCTTTCCCCCATTGTGACATCACAATGCCATTTCCCCCATTGTGACATCACAATGCCGTTTCCCCCATTGTGACATCACAATGCAGTTTACCCCATTGTGACATCACAATGCCCTTTCCCCCATTGTGACATCACAATGCCGTTTCCCCCCATTGTGACATCACAATGCAGTTTACCCCATTGTGACATCACAATGCCCTTTCCCCCATTGTGACATCACAATGCCGTTTTCCCTACTGTGACATCACAATGCCCTTTCCCCATTGTGACATCACAATGCATTTCCCCCATTGTGACATCACAATGCCGTTTCCCCATTGTGACATCAGAATGCAGTTTACCCCATTGTGACATCACAATGCCCTTTTCCCCCATTGTGACATCACAATGCCGTTTCCTATTGTGACATCACAATGCCATTTCCTCCATTGTGACATCACAATGCCCTTTCCCCATTGTGACATCACAATGCCATTTCCCCATTGTGACATCACAATGCCATTTCCCCCATTGTGACATCACAATGCAGTTAACCACATTGTGACATCAGAATGCCCTTTCCCCCATTGTGACATCACAATGCTGTTTTCCCTATTGTGACATCACAATGCCATTTCCCACATTGTGACATCACAATGCAGTTTCCCCATTGTGACATCACAATGCAGTTTCCCCATTGTGACATCACAATGCCGTTTTCCGCATTGTGACATCACAATGCCCTTTCCCCATTGTGACATCACAATGCAGTTTACCCCATTGTGACATCACAATGCCCTTTCCCCCATTGTGACATCACAATGCCATTTCCCCCATTGTGACATCACAATGCCGTTTCCCCCATTGTGACATCACAATGCCATTTCCCCCATTGTGACATCACAATGCCGTTTTCCCTATTGTGACATCACAATGCCCTTTCCCCATTGTGACATCACAATGCCATTTCCCCATTGTGACATCACAATGCCGTTTCCCCCATTGTGACATCACAATGCAGTTTACCCCATTGTGACATCACAATGCCCTTTCCCCCATTGTGACATCACAATGCCGTTTCCCCCATTGTGACATCACAATGCAGTTTACCCCATTGTGACATCACAATGCCCTTTCCCCCATTGTGACATCACAATGCCGTTTCCCCCCATTGTGACATCACAATGCAGTTTACCCCCATTGTGACATCACAATGCCCTTTCCCCCATTGTGACATCACAATGCTGTTTTCCCTATTGTGACATCACAATGCCATTTCCCACATTGTGACATCACAATGCCTTTTCCCCATTGTGACATCACAATGCAGTTTTCCCCATTGTGACATCACAATGCAGTTTCCCCCATTGTGACATCTCAATGCCGTTTTCCGCATTGTGACATCACAATGCCCTTTCCCCATTGTGACATCACAATGCAGTTTACCCCACTGTGACATCACAATGCCCTTTCCCCCATTGTGACATCACAATGCCATTTCCCCCATTGTGACATCACATGCCGTTTCCCCATTGTGACATCACAATGCCATTTCCCCCATTGTGACATCACAATGCCATTTCCCCCATTGTGACATCACAATGCCATTTCCCCCATTGTGACATCACAATGCCATTTCCCCCATTGTGACATCACAATGCCATTTCCCCCATTGTGACATCACAATGCCGTTTCCCCCATTGTGACATCACAATGCAGTTTACCACATTGTGACATCACAATGGCCCTTTCCCCATTGTGACATCGCAATGCCGTTTTCCCTATTGTGACACCACAATGCCATTTCCTCATTGTGACATCACAATGCCCTTTCCCCATTGTGATATCACAATGCGTTTCCCCCATTGTGACATCACAATGCTGTTTTCCCATTGTGACATCACAATTCCATTTCCCCATTGTGACATTACAATGCCGTTTTCCCCATTCTGACATCACAATGCCCTTTCCCCCATTGTGACATCACAATGCAGTTTTCCCATTGTGACATCGCAATGCCCTTTCCCCCATTGTGACAATCACAATGCCGTTTTCCACATTGTGACATCACAATGCCCTTTCCCCCATTGTGACATCACAATGCCATTTCCCCCATTGTGACATTACAATGCCGTTTTCCCTATTGTGACATCACAATGCTCTTTCCCCCATTGTGACATCACAATGCTCTTTCCCCCATTGTGACATCACAATGCCATTTCACCCATTGTGACATCACAATGCAATTCCCCCATTGTGACATCACAATGCATTTCCCCCATTGTGATATCACAATGCCATTTCCCCCATTGTGACATCACAATGCCATTTCCCCCATTGTGACATCACAATGCCATTTCCCCCATTGTGACATCACAATGCCGTTTTCTGCATTGTGACATCACAATGCCCTTTCCCCCATTCTGACATCACAATGCAGTTTCCCCATTGTGACATCGCAATGCCCTTTCCCCCATTGTGACATCACAATGCCATTTTCCCCATTGTGACATCACAATGCCCTTTCCCCCATTGTGACATCACAATGCCATTTCCCCATTGTGACATCACAATGCTGTTTTCCCTATTGTGACATCACAATGCCCTTTCCCCCATTGTGACATCACAATGCCGTTTCCCCCATTGTGACATCACAATGCAGTTTACCCCATTGTGACATCACAATGCCCTTTCCCCCATTGTGACATCACAATGCCGTTTTTTCCCATTGTGACATCACAATGCCCTTTTCCCCATTGTGACATCACAATGCCATTTCCCCCAGTGTGACATCACAATGCCATTTCCCCCATTGTGACATCACAATGCCATTTCCCCCATTGTGACATCACAATGCAGTTTACCCCATTGTGACATCACAATGCCCTTTCCCCCATTGTGACATCACAATGCCGTTTTCCCCATTGGGACATCACAATGCCGTTTCCCCCATTGTGACATCACAATGTCCTTTCCCCCATTGTGACATCACAATGCCCTTTCCCCCATTGTGACATCACAATGCCCTCTCCCCCATTGTGACATCACAATGCCCTCTCCCCCATTGTGACATCACAATGCAGTTTTCCCCATTGTGACATCACAATGTGCTTTCCCCCATTGTGACATCACAATGCCCTTTCCCCCATTGTGACATCACAATGCCATTTCCCCCATTGTGACATCACAATGCCGTTGCCCCATTGTGACAACACAATGCAGTTTACCCCATTGTGACATCACAATGCCATTTCCCCCAGTGTGACATCACAATGCCATTTCCCCCATTGTGACATCACAATGCCGTTTTCCCTATTGTGACATCACAATGCCCTTTCCCCCATTGTGACATCACAATGCCATTTCCCCCATTGTGACATCACAATGCCGTTTCCCCCATTGTGACATCACAATGCAGTTTACCCCATTGTGACATCACAATGCCCTTTCCCCCATTGTGACATCACAATGCCGTTTCCCCCATTGTGACATCACAATGCAGTTTACCCCATTGTGACATCACAATGCCCTTTCCCCCATTGTGACATCACAATGCCGTTTTCCCTACTGTGACATCACAATGCCCTTTCCCCATTGTGACATCACAATGCCATTTCCCCCATTGTGACATCACAATGCCGTTTCCCCCATTGTGACATCAGAATGCAGTTTACCCCATTGTGACATCACAATGCCCTTTCCCCCATTGTGACATCACAATGCCGTTTCCCTATTGTGACATCACAATGCCATTTCCTCCATTGTGACATCACAATGCCCTTTCCCCATTGTGACATCACAATGCCATTTCCCCCATTGTGACATCACAATGCCATTTCCCCCATTGTGACATCACAATGCAGTTAACCACATTGTGACATCAGAATGCCCTTTCCCCCATTGTGACATCACAATGCTGTTTTCCCTATTGTGACATCACAATGCCATTTCCCACATTGTGACATCACAATGCAGTTTTCCCCATTGTGACATCACAATGCAGTTTCCCCCATTGTGACATCACAATGCCGTTTTCCGCATTGTGACATCACAATGCCCTTTCCCCCATTGTGACATCACAATGCAGTTTACCCCATTGTGACATCACAATGCCCTTTCCCCCATTGTGACATCACAATGCCATTTCCCCCATTGTGACATCACAATGCCGTTTCCCCCATTGTGACATCACAATGCCATTTCCCCCATTGTGACATCACAATGCCGTTTTCCCTATTGTGACATCACAATGCCCTTTCCCCCATTGTGACATCACAATGCCATTTCCCCCATTGTGACATCACAATGCCGTTTCCCCCATTGTGACATCACAATGCAGTTTACCCCATTGTGACATCACAATGCCCTTTCCCCCATTGTGACATCACAATGCCGTTTCCCCCATTGTGACATCACAATGCAGTTTACCCCATTGTGACATCACAATGCCCTTTCCCCCATTGTGACATCACAATGCCGTTTTCCCTACTGTGACATCACAATGCCCTTTCCCCATTGTGACATCACAATGCCATTTCCCCCATTGTGACATCACAATGCCGTTTCCCCCATTGTGACATCAGAATGCAGTATACCCCATTGTGACATAACAATGCCCTTTCCCCCATTGTGACATCACGATGCCGTTACCCTATTGTGACATCACAATGCCATTTCCTCCATTGTGACATCACAATGCCCTTTCCCCATTGTGACATCACAATGCCATTTCCCCCATTGTGACATCACAATGCCATTTCCCCCATTGTGACATCACAATGCAGTTAACCACATTGTGACATCAGAATGCCCTTTCCCCCATTGTGACATCACAATGCTGTTTTCCCTATTGTGACATCACAATGCCATTTCCCACATTGTGACATCACAATGCCTTTTCCCCCATTGTGACATCACAATGCAGTTTTCCCCATTGTGACATCACAATGCAGTTTCCCCCATTGTGACATCACAATGCCGTTTTCCGCATTGTGACATCACAATGCCCTTTCCCCCATTGTGACATCACAATGCAGTGTACCCCATTGTGACATCACAATGCCCTTTCCCCCATTGTGACATCACAATGCCATTTCCCCCATTGTGACATCACAATGCCGTTTCCCCCATTGTGACATCACAATGCCGTTTCCCCCATTGTGACATCACAATGCCATTTCCCCCATTGTGACATCACAATGCCATTTCCCCCATTGTGACATCACAATGCCATTTCCCCCATTGTGACATCACAATGCCATTTCCCCCATTGTGACATCACAATGCCGTTTCCCCCATTGTGACATCACAATGCAGTTTACCACATTGTGACATCACAATGCCCTTTCCCCCATTGTGACATCGCAATGCCGTTTTCCCTATTGTGACATCACAATGCCATTTCCTCCATTGTGACATCACAATGCCCTTTCCCCATTGTGATATCACAATGCCGTTTCCCCCATTGTGACATCACAATGCTGTTTTTCCCATTGTGACATCACAATTCCATTTCCCCCATTGTGACATTACAATGCCGTTTTCCCCATTGTGACATCACAATGCCCTTTCCCCCATTGTGACATCACAATGCAGTTTTCCCCATTGTGACATCGCAATGCCCTTTCCCCCATTGTGACATCACAATGCCGTTTTCCACATTGTGACATCACAATGCCCTTTCCCCCATTGTGACATCACAATGCCATTTCCCCCATTGTGACATTACAATGCCGTTTTCCCTATTGTGACATCACAATGCTCTTTCCCCCATTGTGACATCACAATGCCATTTCACCCATTGTGACATCACAATGCCATTTCCCCATTGTGACATCACAATGCCATTTCACCCATTGTTATATCACAATGCCATTTCCCCCATTGTGACATCACAATGCCATTTCCCCCATTGTGACATCACAATGCCGTTTTCTGCATTGTGACATCACAATGCCCTTTCCCCCATTCTGACATCACAATGCAGTTTTCCCCATTGTGACATCGCAATGCCCTTTCCCCCATTGTGACATCACAATGCCATTTTCCCCATTGTGACATCACAATGCCCTTTCCCCCATTGTGACATCACAATGCCATTTCCCCCATTGTGATATCACAATGCCGTTTTCCCTATTGTGACATCACAATGCCCTTTCCCCCATTGTGACATCACAATGCCCTTTCCCCCATTGTGACATCACAATGCCGTTTCCCCCATTGTGACATCAGTATGCAGTTTACCCCATTGTGACATCACAATGCCCTTTCCCCCATTGTGACATCACAATGCCGTTTTCCCCATTGTGACATCACAATGCCCTTTTCCCCATTGTGACATCACAATGCCATTTCCCCCAGTGTGACATCACAATGCCATTTCCCCCATTGTGACATCACAATGCCATTTCCCCCATTGTGACATCACAATGCAGTTTACCCCATTGTGACATCACAATGCCCTTTCCCCCATTGTGACATCACAATGCAGTTTACCCCATTGTGACATCACAATGCCCTTTCCCCATTGTGACATCACAATGCCATTTCCCCCATTGTGACATCACAATGCCGTTTCCCCCATTGTGACATCAGAATGCAGTTTACCCCATTGTGACATCACAATGCCCTTTCCCCCATTGTGACATCACAATGCCGTTTCCCTATTGTGACATCACAATGCCATTTCCTCCATTGTGACATCACAATGCCCTTTCCCCATTGTGACATCACAATGCCATTTCCCCCATTGTGACATCACAATGCCATTTCCCCCATTGTGACATCACAATGCAGTTAACCACATTGTGACATCAGAATGCCCTTTCCCCCATTGTGACATCACAATGCTGTTTTCCCTATTGTGACATCACAATGCCATTTCCCACATTGTGACATCACAATGCAGTTTTCCCCATTGTGACATCACAATGCAGTTTCCCCCATTGTGACATCACAATGCCGTTTTCCGCATTGTGACATCACAATGCCCTTTCCCCCATTGTGACATCACAATGCAGTTTACCCCATTGTGACATCACAATGCCCTTTCCCCCATTGTGACATCACAATGCCATTTCCCCCATTGTGACATCACAATGCCGTTTCCCCCATTGTGACATCACAATGCCGTTTCCCCCATTGTGACATCACAATGCAGTTTACCACATTGTGACATCACAATGCCCTTTCCCCCATTGTGACATCGCAATGCCGTTTTCCCTATTGTGACACCACAATGCCATTTCCTCCATTGTGACATCACAATGCCCTTTCCCCATTGTGATATCACAATGCCGTTTCCCCCATTGTGACATCACAATGCTGTTTTTCCCATTGTGACATCACAATTCCATTTCCCCCATTGTGACATTACAATGCCGTTTTCCCCATTCTGACATCACAATGCCCTTTCCCCCATTGTGACATCACAATGCAGTTTTCCCCATTGTGACATCGCAATGCCCTTTCCCCCATTGTGACATCACAATGCCGTTTTCCACATTGTGACATCACAATGCCCTTTCCCCCATTGTGACATCACAATGCCATTTCCCCCATTGTGACATTACAATGCCGTTTTCCCTATTGTGACATCACAATGCTCTTTCCCCCATTGTGACATCACAATGCTCTTTCCCCCATTGTGACATCACAATGCCATTTCACCCATTGTGACATCACAATGCCAATTCCCCCATTGTGACATCACAATGCCATTTCCCCCATTGTGATATCACAATGCCATTTCCCCCATTGTGACATCACAATGCCATTTCCCCCATTGTGACATCACAATGCCATTTCCCCCATTGTGACATCACAATGCCGTTTTCTGCATTGTGACATCACAATGCCCTTTCCCCCATTCTGACATCACAATGCAGTTTTCCCCATTGTGACATCGCAATGCCCTTTCCCCCATTGTGACATCACAATGCCATTTTCCCCATTGTGACATCACAATGCCCTTTCCCCCATTGTGACATCACAATGCCATTTCCCCCATTGTGACATCACAATGCTGTTTTCCCTATTGTGACATCACAATGCCCTTTCCCCCATTGTGACATCACAATGCCGTTTCCCCCATTGTGACATCACAATGCAGTTTACCCCATTGTGACATCACAATGCCCTTTCCCCCATTGTGACATCACAATGCCGTTTTTTCCCATTGTGACATCACAATGCCCTTTTCCCCATTGTGACATCACAATGCCATTTCCCCCAGTGTGACATCACAATGCCATTTCCCCCATTGTGACATCACAATGCCATTTCCCCCATTGTGACATCACAATGCAGTTTACCCCATTGTGACATCACAATGCCCTTTCCCCCATTGTGACATCACAATGCCGTTTTCCCCATTGGGACATCACAATGCCGTTTCCCCCATTGTGACATCACAATGTCCTTTCCCCCATTGTGACATCACAATGCCCTTCCCCCATTGTGACATCACAATGCCCTCTCCCCCATTGTGACATCACAATGCAGTTTTCCCCATTGTGACATCACAATGTGCTTTCCCCCATTGTGACATCACAATGCCCTTTCCCCCATTGTGACATCACAATGCCATTTCCCCCATTGTGACATCACAATGCCGTTGCCCCATTGTGACAACACAATGCAGTTTACCCCATTGTGACATCACAATGCCATTTCCCCCAGTGTGACATCACAATGCCATTTCCCCCATTGTGACATCACAATGCCGTTTTCCCTATTGTGACATCACAATGCCCTTTCCCCCATTGTGACATCACAATGCCATTTCCCCCATTGTGACATCACAATGCCGTTTCCCCCATTGTGACATCACAATGCAGTTTACCCCATTGTGACATCACAATGCCCTTTCCCCCATTGTGACATCACAATGCCGTTTCCCCCATTGTGACATCACAATGCAGTTTACCCCATTGTGACATCACAATGCCCTTTCCCCCATTGTGACATCACAATGCCGTTTTCCCTACTGTGACATCACAATGCCCTTTCCCCATTGTGACATCACAATGCCATTTCCCCCATTGTGACATCACAATGCCGTTTCCCCCATTGTGACATCAGAATGCAGTTTACCCCATTGTGACATCACAATGCCCTTTCCCCCATTGTGACATCACAATGCCGTTTCCCTATTGTGACATCACAATGCCATTTCCTCCATTGTGACATCACAATGCCCTTTCCCCATTGTGACATCACAATGCCATTTCCCCCATTGTGACATCACAATGCCATTTCCCCCATTGTGACATCACAATGCAGTTAACCACATTGTGACATCAGAATGCCCTTTCCCCCATTGTGACATCACAATGCTGTTTTCCCTATTGTGACATCACAATGCCATTTCCCACATTGTGACATCACAATGCAGTTTTCCCCATTGTGACATCACAATGCAGTTTCCCCCATTGTGACATCACAATGCCGTTTTCCGCATTGTGACATCACAATGCCCTTTCCCCCATTGTGACATCACAATGCAGTTTACCCCATTGTGACATCACAATGCCCTTTCCCCCATTGTGACATCACAATGCCATTTCCCCCATTGTGACATCACAATGCCGTTTCCCCCATTGTGACATCACAATGCCATTTCCCCCATTGTGACATCACAATGCCGTTTTCCCTATTGTGACATCACAATGCCCTTTCCCCCATTGTGACATCACAATGCCATTTCCCCCATTGTGACATCACAATGCCGTTTCCCCCATTGTGACATCACAATGCAGTTTACCCCATTGTGACATCACAATGCCCTTTCCCCCATTGTGACATCACAATGCCGTTTCCCCCATTGTGACATCACAATGCAGTTTACCCCATTGTGACATCACAATGCCCTTTCCCCCATTGTGACATCACAATGCCGTTTTCCCTACTGTGACATCACAATGCCCTTTCCCCATTGTGACATCACAATGCCATTTCCCCCATTGTGACATCACAATGCCGTTTCCCCCATTGTGACATCAGAATGCAGTATACCCCATTGTGAGATAACAATGCCCTTTCCCCCATTGTGACATCACGATGCCGTTACCCTATTGTGACATCACAATGCCATTTCCTCCATTGTGACATCACAATGCCCTTTCCCCATTGTGACATCACAATGCCATTTCCCCCATTGTGACATCACAATGCCATTTCCCCCATTGTGACATCACAATGCAGTTAACCACATTGTGACATCAGAATGCCCTTTCCCCCATTGTGACATCACAATGCTGTTTTCCCTATTGTGACATCACAATGCCTTTTCCCCCATTGTGACATCACAATGCAGTTTTCCCCATTGTGACATCACAATGCAGTTTCCCCCATTGTGACATCACAATGCCGTTTTCCGCATTGTGACATCACAATGCCCTTTCCCCCATTGTGACATCACAATGCAGTGTACCCCATTGTGACATCACAATGCCCTTTCCCCCATTGTGACATCACAATGCCATTTCCCCCATTGTGACATCACAATGCCGTTTCCCCCATTGTGACATCACAATGCCGTTTCCCCCATTGTGACATCACAATGCCATTTCCCCCATTGTGACATCACAATGCCATTTCCCCCATTGTGACATCACAATGCCATTTCCCCCATTGTGACATCACAATGCCATTTCCCCCATTGTGACATCACAATGCCGTTTCCCCCATTGTGACATCACAATGCAGTTTACCACATTGTGACATCACAATGCCCTTTCCCCCATTGTGACATCGCAATGCCGTTTTCCCTATTGTGACATCACAATGCCATTTCCTCCATTGTGACATCACAATGCCCTTTCCCCATTGTGATATCACAATGCCGTTTCCCCCATTGTGACATCACAATGCTGTTTTTCCCATTGTGACATCACAATTCCATTTCCCCCATTGTGACATTACAATGCCGTTTTCCCCATTGTGACATCACAATGCCCTTTCCCCCATTGTGACATCACAATGCAGTTTTCCCCATTGTGACATCGCAATGCCCTTTCCCCCATTGTGACATCACAATGCCGTTTTCCACATTGTGACATCACAATGCCCTTTCCCCCATTGTGACATCACAATGCCATTTCCCCCATTGTGACATTACAATGCCGTTTTCCCTATTGTGACATCACAATGCTCTTTCCCCCATTGTGACATCACAATGCCATTTCACCCATTGTGACATCACAATGCCATTTCCCCATTGTGACATCACAATGCCATTTCACCCATTGTTATATCACAATGCCATTTCCCCCATTGTGACATCACAATGCCATTTCCCCCATTGTGACATCACAATGCCGTTTTCTGCATTGTGACATCACAATGCCCTTTCCCCCATTCTGACATCACAATGCAGTTTTCCCCATTGTGACATCGCAATGCCCTTTCCCCCATTGTGACATCACAATGCCATTTTCCCCATTGTGACATCACAATGCCCTTTCCCCCATTGTGACATCACAATGCCATTTCCCCCATTGTGATATCACAATGCCGTTTTCCCTATTGTGACATCACAATGCCCTTTCCCCCATTGTGACATCACAATGCCCTTTCCCCCATTGTGACATCACAATGCCGTTTCCCCCATTGTGACATCAGTATGCAGTTTACCCCATTGTGACATCACAATGCCCTTTCCCCCATTGTGACATCACAATGCCGTTTTCCCCATTGTGACATCACAATGCCCTTTTCCCCATTGTGACATCACAATGCCATTTCCCCCAGTGTGACATCACAATGCCATTTCCCCCATTGTGACATCACAATGCCATTTCCCCCATTGTGACATCACAATGCAGTTTACCCCATTGTGACATCACAATGCCCTTTCCCCCATTGTGACATCACAATGCAGTTTACCCCATTGTGACATCACAATGCCCTTTCCCCATTGTGACATCACAATGCCATTTCCCCCATTGTGACATCACAATGCCGTTTCCCCCATTGTGACATCAGAATGCAGTTTACCCCATTGTGACATCACAATGCCCTTTCCCCCATTGTGACATCACAATGCCGTTTCCCTATTGTGACATCACAATGCCATTTCCTCCATTGTGACATCACAATGCCCTTTCCCCATTGTGACATCACAATGCCATTTCCCCCATTGTGACATCACAATGCCATTTCCCCCATTGTGACATCACAATGCAGTTAACCACATTGTGACATCAGAATGCCCTTTCCCCCATTGTGACATCACAATGCTGTTTTCCCTATTGTGACATCACAATGCCATTTCCCACATTGTGACATCACAATGCAGTTTTCCCCATTGTGACATCACAATGCAGTTTCCCCCATTGTGACATCACAATGCCGTTTTCCGCATTGTGACATCACAATGCCCTTTCCCCCATTGTGACATCACAATGCAGTTTACCCCATTGTGACATCACAATGCCCTTTCCCCCATTGTGACATCACAATGCCATTTCCCCCATTGTGACATCACAATGCCGTTTCCCCCATTGTGACATCACAATGCCATTTCCCCCATTGTGACATCACAATGCCATTTCCCCCATTGTGACATCACAATGCCATTTCCCCCATTGTGACATCACAATGCCATTTCCCCCATTGTGACATCACAATGCCGTTTCCCCCATTGTGACATCACAATGCAGTTTACCACATTGTGACATCACAATGCCCTTTCCCCCATTGTGACATCGCAATGCCGTTTTCCCTATTGTGACATCACAATGCCATTTCCTCCATTGTGACATCACAATGCCCTTTCCCCATTGTGATATCACAATGCCGTTTCCCCCATTGTGACATCACAATGCTGTTTTCCCATTGTGACATCACAATTCCATTTCCCCCATTGTGACATTACAATGCCGTTTTCCCCATTGTGACATCACAATGCCCTTTCCCCCATTGTGACATCACAATGCAGTTTTCCCCATTGTGACATCGCAATGCCCTTTCCCCCATTGTGACATCACAATGCCGTTTTCCACATTGTGACATCACAATGCCCTTTCCCCCATTGTGACATCACAATGCCATTTCCCCCATTGTGACATTACAATGCCGTTTTCCCTATTGTGACATCACAATGCTCTTTCCCCCATTGTGACATCACAATGCCATTTCACCCATTGTGACATCACAATGCCATTTCCCCATTGTGACATCACAATGCCATTTCCGCCATTGTGATATCACAATGCCATTTCCCCCATTGTGACATCACAATGCCATTTCCCCCATTGTGACATCACAATGCCGTTTTCTGCATTGTGACATCACAATGCCCTTTCCCCCATTCTGACATCACAATGCAGTTTTCCCCATTGTGACATCGCAATGCCCTTTCCCCCATTGTGACATCACAATGCCATTTTCCCCATTGTGACATCACAATGCCCTTTCCCCCATTGTGACATCACAATGCCATTTCCCCCATTGTGATATCACAATGCCGTTTTCCCTATTGTGACATCACAATGCCCTTTCCCCCATTGTGACATCACAATGCCCTTTCCCCCATTGTGACATCACAATGCCGTTTCCCCCATTGTGACATCAGAATGCAGTTTACCCCATTGTGACATCACAATGCCCTTTCCCCCATTGTGACATCACAATGCCATTTCCCCCATTGTGACATCACAATGCCCTTTCCCCCATTGTGACATCACAATGCAGTTTACCCCATTGTGACATCACAATGCATTTTCCCCCATTGTGACATCACAATGCCATTTCCCCCATTGTGACATCACAATGCCGTTTCCCCCATTGTGACATCACAATGCCGTTTCCCCATTGTGACATCACAATGCCATTTCCCCCATTGTGACATCACAATGCCATTTCCCCCATTGTGACATCACAATGCCATTTCCCCCATTGTGACATCACAATGCCATTTCCCCCATTGTGACATCACAATGCCGTTTCCCCCATTGTGACATCACAATGCAGTTTACCACATTGTGACATCACAATGCCCTTTCCCCCATTGTGACATCACAATGCCGTTTTCCCTATTGTGACATCACAATGCCATTTCCTCCATTGTGACATCACAATGCCCTTTCCCCATTGTGATATCACAATGCCGTTTCCCCCATTGTGACATCACAATGCTGTTTTTCCCATTGTGACATCACAATTCCATTTCCCCCATTGTGACATTACAATGCCGTTTTCCCCATTGTGACATCACAATGCCCTTTCCCCCATTGTGACATCACAATGCAGTTTTCCCCATTGTGACATCGCAATGCCCTTTCCCCCATTGTGACATCACAATGCCGTTTTCCACATTGTGACATCACAATGCCCTTTCCCCCATTGTGACATCACAATGCCATTTCCCCCATTGTGACATTACAATGCCGTTTTCCCTATTGTGACATCACAATGCCATTTCCCCCATTGTGACATCACAATGCCGTTTTCCCTATTGTGACATCACAATGCCCTTTCCCCCATTGTGACATCACAATGCCATTTCACCCATTGTGACATCACAATGCCAATTCCCCCATTGTGACATCACAATGCCATTTCCCCCATTGTGATATCACAATGCCATTTCCCCCATTGTGACATCACAATGCCATTTCCCCCATTGTGACATCACAATGCCGTTTTCTGCATTGTGACATCACAATGCCCTTTCCCCCATTCTGACATCACAATGCAGTTTTCCCCATTGTGACATCGCAATGCCCTTTCCCCCATTGTGACATCACAATGCCATTTTCCCCATTGTGACATCACAATGCCCTTTCCCCCATTGTGACATCACAATGCCATTTCCCCCATTGTGACATCACAATGCCGTTTTCCCTATTGTGAAATCACAATGCCCTTTCCCCCATTGTGACATCACAATGCCGTTTCCCCCATTGTGACATCACAATGCAGTTTACCCCATTGTGACATCACAATGCCCTTTCCCCCATTGTGACATCACAATGCCGTTTTTTCCCATTGTGACATCACAATGCCCTTTTCCCCATTGTGACATCACAATGCCATTTCCCCCAGTGTGACATCACAATGCCATTTCCCCCATTGTGACATCACAATGCCATTTCCCCCATTGTGACATCACAATGCAGTTTACCCCATTGTGACATCACAATGCCCTTTCCCCCATTGTGACATCACAATGCCGTTTTCCCCATTGGGACATCACAATGCCGTTTCCCCCATTGTGACATCACAATGTCCTTTCCCCCATTGTGACATCACAATGCCCTTTCCCCCATTGTGACATCACAATGCCCTCTCCCCAATTGTGACATCACAATGCAGTTTTCCCCATTGTGACATCACAATGTGCTTTCCCCCATTGTGACATCACAATGCCCTTTCCCCCATTGTGACATCACAATGCCATTTCCCCCATTGTGACATCACAATGCCATTTCCCCCATTGTGACATCACAATGCCGTTGCCCCATTGTGACAACACAATGCAGTTTACCCCATTGTGACATCACAATGCCATTTCCCCCAGTGTGACATCACAATGCCATTTCCCCCATTGTGACATCACAATGCCGTTTTCCCTATTGTGACATCACAATGCCCTTTCCCCCATTGTGACATCACAATGCCATTTCCCCCATTGTGACATCACAATGCCGTTTCCCCCATTGTGACATCACAATGCAGTTTACCCCATTGTGACATCACAATGAACTTTCCCCCATTGTGACATCACAATGCCGTTTCCCCCATTGTGACATCACAATGCAGTTTACCCCATTGTGACATCACAATGCCCTTTCCCCCATTGTGACATCACAATGCCGTTTTCCCTACTGTGACATCACAATGCCCTTTCCCCATTGTGACATCACAATGCCATTTCCCCCATTGTGACATCACAATGCCGTTTCCCCCATTGTGACATCAGAATGCAGTTTACCCCATTGTGACATCACAATGCCCTTTCCCCCATTGTGACATCACAATGCCGTTTCCCTATTGTGACATCACAATGCCATTTCCTCCATTGTGACATCACAATGCCCTTTCCCCATTGTGACATCACAATGCCATTTCCCCCATTGTGACATCACAATGCCATTTCCCCCATTGTGACATCACAATGCAGTTAACCACATTGTGACATCAGAATGCCCTTTCCCCCATTGTGACATCACAATGCTGTTTTCCCTATTGTGACATCACAATGCCATTTCCCACATTGTGACATCACAATGCCTTTTCCCCCATTGTGACATCACAATGCAGTTTTCCCCATTGTGACATCACAATGCAGTTTCCCCCATTGTGACATCACAATGCCGTTTTCCGCATTGTGACATCACAATGCCCTTTCCCCCATTGTGACATCACAATGCAGTGTACCCCATTGTGACATCACAATGCCCTTTCCCCCATTGTGACATCACAATGCCATTTCCCCCATTGTGACATCACAATGCCGTTTCCCCCATTGTGACATCACAATGCCATTTCCCCCATTGTGACATCACAATGCCATTTCCCCCATTGTGACATCACAATGCCATTTCCCCCATTGTGACATCACAATGCCATTTCCCCCATTGTGACATCACAATGCCGTTTCCCCCATTGTGACATCACAATGCAGTTTACCACATTGTGACATCACAATGCCCTTTCCCCCATTGTGACATCGCAATGCCGTTTTCCCTATTGTGACATCACAATGCCATTTCCTCCATTGTGACATCACAATGCCCTTTCCCCATTGTGATATCACAATGCCGTTTCCCCCATTGTGACATCACAATGCTGTTTTTCCCATTGTGACATCACAATTCCATTTCCCCCATTGTGACATTACAATGCCGTTTTCCCCATTGTGACATCACAATGCCCTTTCCCCCATTGTGACATCACAATGCAGTTTTCCCCATTGTGACATCGCAATGCCCTTTCCCCCATTGTGACATCACAATGCCGTTTTCCACATTGTGACATCACAATGCCCTTTCCCCCATTGTGACATCACAATGCCATTTCCCCCATTGTGACATTACAATGCCGTTTTCCCTATTGTGACATCACAATGCTCTTTCCCCCATTGTGACATCACAATGCCATTTCACCCATTGTGACATCACAATGCCATTTCCCCATTGTGACATCACAATGCCATTTCACCCATTGTGATATCACAATGCCATTTCCCCCATTGTGACATCACAATGCCATTTCCCCCATTGTGACATCACAATGCCGTTTTCTGCATTGTGACATCACAATGCCCTTTCCCCCATTCTGACATCACAATGCAGTTTTCCCCATTGTGACATCGCAATGCCCTTTCCCCCATTGTGACATCACAATGCCATTTTCCCCATTGTGACATCACAATGCCCTTTCCCCCATTGTGACATCACAATGCCATTTCCCCCATTGTGATATCACAATGCCGTTTTCCCTATTGTGACATCACAATGCCCTTTCCCCCATTGTGACATCACAATGCCCTTTCCCCCATTGTGACATCACAATGCCGTTTCCCCCATTGTGACATCAGTATGCAGTTTACCCCATTGTGACATCACAATGCCCTTTCCCCCATTGTGACATCACAATGCCGTTTTCCCCATTGTGACATCACAATGCCCTTTTCCCCATTGTGACATCACAATGCCATTTCCCCCAGTGTGACATCACAATGCCATTTCCCCCATTGTGACATCACAATGCCATTTCCCCCATTGTGACATCACAATGCAGTTTACCCCATTGTGACATCACAATGCCCTTTCCCCCATTGTGACATCACAATGCAGTTTACCCCATTGTGACATCACAATGCCCTTTCCCCATTGTGACATCACAATGCCATTTCCCCCATTGTGACATCACAATGCCGTTTCCCCCATTGTGACATCAGAATGCAGTTTACCCCATTGTGACATCACAATGCCCTTTCCCCCATTGTGACATCACAATGCCGTTTCCCTATTGTGACATCACAATGCCATTTCCTCCATTGTGACATCACAATGCCCTTTCCCCATTGTGACATCACAATGCCATTTCCCCCATTGTGACATCACAATGCCATTTCCCCCATTGTGACATCACAATGCAGTTAACCACATTGTGACATCAGAATGCCCTTTCCCCCATTGTGACATCACAATGCTGTTTTCCCTATTGTGACATCACAATGCCATTTCCCACATTGTGACATCACAATGCAGTTTTCCCCATTGTGACATCACAATGCAGTTTCCCCCATTGTGACATCACAATGCCGTTTTCCGCATTGTGACATCACAATGCCCTTTCCCCCATTGTGACATCACAATGCAGTTTACCCCATTGTGACATCACAATGCCCTTTCCCCCATTGTGACATCACAATGCCATTTCCCCCATTGTGACATCACAATGCCGTTTCCCCCATTGTGACATCACAATGCCATTTCCCCCATTGTGACATCACAATGCCATTTCCCCCATTGTGACATCACAATGCCATTTCCCCCATTGTGACATCACAATGCCATTTCCCCCATTGTGACATCACAATGCCGTTTCCCCCATTGTGACATCACAATGCAGTTTACCACATTGTGACATCACAATGCCCTTTCCCCCATTGTGACATCGCAATGCCGTTTTCCCTATTGTGACATCACAATGCCATTTCCTCCATTGTGACATCACAATGCCCTTTCCCCATTGTGATATCACAATGCCGTTTCCCCCATTGTGACATCACAATGCTGTTTTCCCATTGTGACATCACAATTCCATTTCCCCCATTGTGACATTACAATGCCGTTTTCCCCATTGTGACATCACAATGCCCTTTCCCCCATTGTGACATCACAATGCAGTTTTCCCCATTGTGACATCGCAATGCCCTTTCCCCCATTGTGACATCACAATGCCGTTTTCCACATTGTGACATCACAATGCCCTTTCCCCCATTGTGACATCACAATGCCATTTCCCCCATTGTGACATTACAATGCCGTTTTCCCTATTGTGACATCACAATGCTCTTTCCCCCATTGTGACATCACAATGCCATTTCACCCATTGTGACATCACAATGCCATTTCCCCATTGTGACATCACAATGCCATTTCCCCCATTGTGATATCACAATGCCATTTCCCCCATTGTGACATCACAATGCCATTTCCCCCATTGTGACATCACAATGCCGTTTTCTGCATTGTGACATCACAATGCCCTTTCCCCCATTCTGACATCACAATGCAGTTTTCCCCATTGTGACATCGCAATGCCCTTTCCCCCATTGTGACATCACAATGCCATTTTCCCCATTGTGACATCACAATGCCCTTTCCCCCATTGTGACATCACAATGCCATTTCCCCCATTGTGATATCACAATGCCATTTCCCCCATTGTGATATCACAATGCCGTTTTCCCTATTGTGACATCACAATGCCCTTTCCCCCATTGTGACATCACAATGCCCTTTCCCCCATTGTGACATCACAATGCCGTTTCCCCCATTGTGACATCAGAATGCAGTTTACCCCATTGTGACATCACAATGCCCTTTCCCCCATTGTGACATCACAATGCCATTTCCCCCATTGTGACATCAAAATGCCCTTTCCCCCATTGTGACATCACAATGCAGTTTACCCCATTGTGACATCACAATGCATTTTCCCCCATTGTGACATCACAATGCCATTTCCCCCATTGTGACATCACAATGCCGTTTCCCCCATTGTGACATCACAATGCCGTTTCCCCATTGTGACATCACAATGCCATTTCCCCCATTGTGACATCACAATGCCATTTCCCCCATTGTGACATCACAATGCCATTTCCCCCATTGTGACATCACAATGCCATTTCCCCCATTGTGACATCACAATGCCGTTTCCCCCATTGTGACATCACAATGCAGTTTACCACATTGTGACATCACAATGCCCTTTCCCCCATTGTGACATCACAATGCCGTTTTCCCTATTGTGACATCACAATGCCATTTCCTCCATTGTGACATCACAATGCCCTTTCCCCATTGTGATATCACAATGCCGTTTCCCCCATTGTGACATCACAATGCTGTTTTTCCCATTGTGACATCACAATTCCATTTCCCCCATTGTGACATTACAATGCCGTTTTCCCCATTGTGACATCACAATGCCCTTTCCCCCATTGTGACATCACAATGCAGTTTTCCCCATTGTGACATCGCAATGCCCTTTCCCCCATTGTGACATCACAATGCCGTTTTCCACATTGTGACATCACAATGCCCTTTCCCCCATTGTGACATCACAATGCCATTTCCCCCATTGTGACATTACAATGCCGTTTTCCCTATTGTGACATCACAATGCCATTTCCCCCATTGTGACATCACAATGCCGTTTTCCCTATTGTGACATCACAATGCCCTTTCCCCCATTGTGACATCACAATGCCATTTCACCCATTGTGACATCACAATGCCAATTCCCCCATTGTGACATCACAATGCCATTTCCCCCATTGTGATATCACAATGCCATTTCCCCCATTGTGACATCACAATGCCATTTCCCCCATTGTGATATCACAATGCCATTTCCCCCATTGTGACATCACAATGCCATTTCCCCCATTGTGACATCACAATGCCGTTTTCTGCATTGTGACATCACAATGCCCTTTCCCCCATTCTGACATCACAATGCAGTTTTCCCCATTGTGACATCGCAATGCCCTTTCCCCCATTGTGACATCACAATGCCATTTTCCCCATTGTGACATCACAATGCCCTTTCCCCCATTGTGACATCACAATGCCATTTCCCCCATTGTGACATCACAATGCCGTTTTCCCTATTGTGAAATCACAATGCCCTTTCCCCCATTGTGACATCACAATGCCGTTTCCCCCATTGTGACATCACAATGCAGTTTACCCCATTGTGACATCACAATGCCCTTTCCCCCATTGTGACATCACAATGCCGTTTTTTCCCATTGTGACATCACAATGCCCTTTTCCCCATTGTGACATCACAATGCCATTTCCCCCAGTGTGACATCACAATGCCATTTCCCCCATTGTGACATCACAATGCAGTTTACCCCATTGTGACATCACAATGCCCTTTCCCCCATTGTGACATCACAATGCCGTTTTCCCCATTGGGACATCACAATGCCGTTTCCCCCATTGTGACATCACAATGTCCTTTCCCCCATTGTGACATCACAATGCCCTTTCCCCCATTGTGACATCACAATGCCCTCTCCCCAATTGTGACATCACAATGCAGTTTTCCCCATTGTGACATCACAATGTGCTTTCCCCCATTGTGACATCACAATGCCCTTTCCCCCATTGTGACATCACAATGCCATTTCCCCCATTGTGACATCACAATGCCGTTGCCCCATTGTGACAACACAATGCAGTTTACCCCATTGTGACATCACAATGCCATTTCCCCCAGTGTGACATCACAATGCCATTTCCCCCATTGTGACATCACAATGCCGTTTTCCCTATTGTGACATCACAATGCCCTTTCCCCCATTGTGACATCACAATGCCCTTTCCCCCATTGTGACATCACAATGCCGTTTCCCCCATTGTGACATCACAATGCAGTTTACCCCATTGTGACATCACAATGCCCTTTCCCCCATTGTGACATCACAATGCCGTTTTCCCTACTGTGACATCACAATGCCCTTTCCCCATTGTGACATCACAATGCCATTTCCCCCATTGTGACATCACAATGCCGTTTCCCCCATTGTGACATCAGAATGCAGTTTACCCCATTGTGACATCACAATGCCCTTTCCCCCATTGTGACATCACAATGCCGTTTCCCTATTGTGACATCACAATGCCATTTCCTCCATTGTGACATCACAATGCCCTTTCCCCATTGTGACATCACAATGCCATTTCCCCCATTGTGACATCACAATGCCATGTCCCCCATTGTGACATCACAATGCAGTTAACCACATTGTGACATCAGAATGCCCTTTCCCCCATTGTGACATCACAATGCTGTTTTCCCTATTGTGACATCACAATGCCATTTCCCACATTGTGACATCACAATGCCTTTTCCCCCATTGTGACATCACAATGCAGTTTTCCCCATTGTGACATCACAATGCAGTTTCCCCCATTGTGACATCACAATGCCGTTTTCCGCATTGTGACATCACAATGCCCTTTCCCCCATTGTGACATCACAATGCAGTGTACCCCATTGTGACATCACAATGCCCTTTCCCCCATTGTGACATCACAATGCCATTTCCCCCATTGTGACATCACAATGCCGTTTCCCCCATTGTGACATCACAATGCCATTTCCCCCATTGTGACATCACAATGCCATTTCCCCCATTGTGACATCACAATGCCATTTCCCCCATTGTGACATCACAATGCCATTTCCCCCATTGTGACATCACAATGCCGTTTCCCCCATTGTGACATCACAATGCAGTTTACCACATTGTGACATCACAATGCCCTTTCCCCCATTGTGACATCGCAATGCCGTTTTCCCTATTGTGACATCACAATGCCATTTCCTCCATTGTGACATCACAATGCCCTTTCCCCATTGTGATATCACAATGCCGTTTCCCCCATTGTGACATCACAATGCTGTTTTTCCCATTGTGACATCACAATTCCATTTCCCCCATTGTGACATTACAATGCCGTTTTCCCCATTGTGACATCACAATGCCCTTTCCCCCATTGTGACATCACAATGCAGTTTTCCCCATTGTGACATCGCAATGCCCTTTCCCCCATTGTGACACTTTCAATGCCGTTTTCCACATTGTGACATCACAATGCCCTTTCCCCCATTGTGACATCACAATGCCATTTCCCCCATTGTGACATTACAATGCCGTTTTCCCTATTGTGACATCACAATGCTCTTTCCCCCATTGTGACATCACAATGCCATTTCACCCATTGTGACATCACAATGCCATTTCCCCATTGTGACATCACAATGCCATTTCACCCATTGTGATATCACAATGCCATTTCCCCCATTGTGACATCACAATGCCATTTCCCCCATTGTGACATCACAATGCCGTTTTCTGCATTGTGACATCACAATGCCCTTTCCCCCATTCTGACATCACAATGCAGTTTTCCCCATTGTGACATCGCAATGCCCTTTCCCCCATTGTGACATCACAATGCCATTTTCCCCATTGTGACATCACAATGCCCTTTCCCCCATTGTGACATCACAATGCCATTTCCCCCATTGTGATATCACAATGCCGTTTTCCCTATTGTGACATCACAATGCCCTTTCCCCCATTGTGACATCACAATGCCCTTTCCCCCATTGTGACATCACAATGCCGTTTCCCCCATTGTGACATCAGTATGCAGTTTACCCCATTGTGACATCACAATGCCCTTTCCCCCATTGTGACATCACAATGCCGTTTTCCCCATTGTGACATCACAATGCCCTTTTCCCCATTGTGACATCACAATGCCATTTCCCCCAGTGTGACATCACAATGCCATTTCCCCCATTGTGACATCACAATGCCATTTCCCCCATTGTGACATCACAATGCAGTTTACCCCATTGTGACATCACAATGCCCTTTCCCCCATTGTGACATCACAATGCAGTTTACCCCATTGTGACATCACAATGCCCTTTCCCCATTGTGACATCACAATGCCATTTCCCCCATTGTGACATCACAATGCCGTTTCCCCCATTGTGACATCAGAATGCAGTTTACCCCATTGTGACATCACAATGCCCTTTCCCCCATTGTGACATCACAATGCCGTTTCCCTA
Organism: Eleutherodactylus coqui; assembly: GCF_035609145.1. NCBI lineage: Eukaryota > Metazoa > Chordata > Amphibia > Anura > Eleutherodactylidae > Eleutherodactylus > Eleutherodactylus coqui. The sequence continues at coordinate 54,555 of NW_027101788.1, read as the reverse complement.
TTGTGACATCACAATGCCATTTCCTCCATTGTGACATCACAATGCCCTTTCCCCATTGTGACATCACAATGCCATTTCCCCCATTGTGACATCACAATGCCATTTCCCCCATTGTGACATCACAATGCAGTTAACCACATTGTGACATCAGAATGCCCTTTCCCCCATTGTGACATCACAATGCTGTTTTCCCTATTGTGACATCACAATGCCATTTCCCACATTGTGACATCACAATGCAGTTTTCCCCATTGTGACATCACAATGCAGTTTCCCCCATTGTGACATCACAATGCCGTTTTCCGCATTGTGACATCACAATGCCCTTTCCCCCATTGTGACATCACAATGCAGTTTACCCCATTGTGACATCACAATGCCCTTTCCCCCATTGTGACATCACAATGCCATTTCCCCCATTGTGACATCACAATGCCGTTTCCCCCATTGTGACATCACAATGCCATTTCCCCCATTGTGACATCACAATGCCATTTCCCCCATTGTGACATCACAATGCCATTTCCCCCATTGTGACATCACAATGCCATTTCCCCCATTGTGACATCACAATGCCGTTTCCCTCATTGTGACATCACAATGCAGTTTACCACATTGTGACATCACAATGCCCTTTCCCCCATTGTGACATCGCAATGCCGTTTTCCCTATTGTGACATCACAATGCCATTTCCTCCATTGTGACATCACAATGCCCTTTCCCCATTGTGATATCACAATGCCGTTTCCCCCATTGTGACATCACAATGCTGTTTTCCCATTGTGACATCACAATTCCATTTCCCCCATTGTGACATTACAATGCCGTTTTCCCCATTGTGACATCACAATGCCCTTTCCCCCATTGTGACATCACAATGCAGTTTTCCCCATTGTGACATCGCAATGCCCTTTCCCCCATTGTGACATCACAATGCCGTTTTCCACATTGTGACATCACAATGCCCTTTCCCCCATTGTGACATCACAATGCCATTTCCCCCATTGTGACATCACAATGCCGTTTCCCCCATTGTGACATCACAATGCCATTTCCCCCATTGTGACATCACAATGCCATTTCCCCCATTGTGACATCACAATGCCATTTCCCCCATTGTGACATCACAATGCCATTTCCCCCATTGTGACATCACAATGCCGTTTCCCCCATTGTGACATCACAATGCAGTTTACCACATTGTGACATCACAATGCCCTTTCCCCCATTGTGACATCGCAATGCCGTTTTCCCTATTGTGACATCACAATGCCATTTCCTCCATTGTGACATCACAATGCCCTTTCCCCATTGTGATATCACAATGCCGTTTCCCCCATTGTGACATCACAATGCTGTTTTCCCATTGTGACATCACAATTCCATTTCCCCCATTGTGACATTACAATGCCGTTTTCCCCATTGTGACATCACAATGCCCTTTCCCCCATTGTGACATCACAATGCAGTTTTCCCCATTGTGACATCGCAATGCCCTTTCCCCCATTGTGACATCACAATGCCGTTTTCCACATTGTGACATCACAATGCCCTTTCCCCCATTGTGACATCACAATGCCATTTCCCCCATTGTGACATTACAATGCCGTTTTCCCTATTGTGACATCACAATGCTCTTTCCCCCATTGTGACATCACAATGCCATTTCACCCATTGTGACATCACAATGCCATTTCCCCATTGTGACATCACAATGCCATTTCCCCCATTGTGATATCACAATGCCATTTCCCCCATTGTGACATCACAATGCCATTTCCCCCATTGTGACATCACAATGCCGTTTTCTGCATTGTGACATCACAATGCCCTTTCCCCCATTCTGACATCACAATGCAGTTTTCCCCATTGTGACATCGCAATGCCCTTTCCCCCATTGTGACATCACAATGCCATTTTCCCCATTGTGACATCACAATGCCCTTTCCCCCATTGTGACATCACAATGCCATTTCCCCCATTGTGATATCACAATGCCGTTTTCCCTATTGTGACATCACAATGCCCTTTCCCCCATTGTGACATCACAATGCCCTTTCCCCCATTGTGACATCACAATGCCGTTTCCCCCATTGTGACATCAGAATGCAGTTTACCCCATTGTGACATCACAATGCCCTTTCCCCCATTGTGACATCACAATGCCATTTCCCCCATTGTGACATCACAATGCCCTTTCCCCCATTGTGACATCACAATGCAGTTTACCCCATTGTGACATCACAATGCATTTTCCCCCATTGTGACATCACAATGCCATTTCCCCCATTGTGACATCACAATGCCGTTTCCCCCATTGTGACATCACAATGCCGTTTCCCCATTGTGACATCACAATGCCATTTCCCCCATTGTGACATCACAATGCCATTTCCCCCATTGTGACATCACAATGCCATTTCCCCCATTGTGACATCACAATGCCATTTCCCCCATTGTGACATCACAATGCCGTTTCCCCCATTGTGACATCACAATGCAGTTTACCACATTGTGACATCACAATGCCCTTTCCCCCATTGTGACATCACAATGCCGTTTTCCCTATTGTGACATCACAATGCCATTTCCTCCATTGTGACATCACAATGCCCTTTCCCCATTGTGATATCACAATGCCGTTTCCCCCATTGTGACATCACAATGCTGTTTTTCCCATTGTGACATCACAATTCCATTTCCCCCATTGTGACATTACAATGCCGTTTTCCCCATTGTGACATCACAATGCCCTTTCCCCCATTGTGACATCACAATGCAGTTTTCCCCATTGTGACATCGCAATGCCCTTTCCCCCATTGTGACATCACAATGCCGTTTTCCACATTGTGACATCACAATGCCCTTTCCCCCATTGTGACATCACAATGCCATTTCCCCCATTGTGACATTACAATGCCGTTTTCCCTATTGTGACATCACAATGCCATTTCCCCCATTGTGACATCACAATGCCGTTTTCCCTATTGTGACATCACAATGCCCTTTCCCCCATTGTGACATCACAATGCCATTTCACCCATTGTGACATCACAATGCCAATTCCCCCATTGTGACATCACAATGCCATTTCCCCCATTGTGATATCACAATGCCATTTCCCCCATTGTGACATTACAATGCCATTTCCCCCATTGTGACATCACAATGCCGTTTTCTGCATTGTGACATCACAATGCCCTTTCCCCCATTCTGACATCACAATGCAGTTTTCCCCATTGTGACATCGCAATGCCCTTTCCCCCATTGTGACATCACAATGCCATTTTCCCCATTGTGACATCACAATGCCCTTTCCCCCATTGTGACATCACAATGCCATTTCCCCCATTGTGACATCACAATGCCGTTTTCCCTATTGTGACATCACAATGCCCTTTCCCCCATTGTGACATCACAATGCCGTTTCCCCCATTGTGACATCACAATGCAGTTTACCCCATTGTGACATCACAATGCCCTTTCCCCCATTGTGACATCACAATGCCGTTTTTTCCCATTGTGACATCACAATGCCCTTTTCCCCATTGTGACATCACAATGCCATTTCCCCCAGTGTGACATCACAATGCCATTTCCCCCATTGTGACATCACAATGCCATTTCCCCCATTGTGACATCACAATGCAGTTTACCCCATTGTGACATCACAATGCCCTTTCCCCCATTGTGACATCACAATGCCGTTTTCCCCATTGGGACATCACAATGCCGTTTCCCCCATTGTGACATCACAATGTCCTTTCCCCCATTGTGACATCACAATGCCCTTTCCCCCATTGTGACATCACAATGCCCTCTCCCCCATTGTGACATCACAATGCAGTTTTCCCCATTGTGACATCACAATGTGCTTTCCCCCATTGTGACATCACAATGTGCTTTCCCCCATTGTGACATCACAATGCCCTTTCCCCCATTGTGACATCACAATGCCATTTCCCCCATTGTGACATCACAATGCCGTTGCCCCATTGTGACAACACAATGCAGTTTACCCCATTGTGACATCACAATGCCATTTCCCCCAGTGTGACATCACAATGCCATTTCCCCCATTGTGACATCACAATGCCGTTTTCCCTATTGTGACATCACAATGCCCTTTCCCCCATTGTGACATCACAATGCCATTTCCCCCATTGTGACATCACAATGCCGTTTCCCCCATTGTGACATCACAATGCAGTTTACCCCATTGTGACATCACAATGCCCTTTCCCCCATTGTGACATCACAATGCCGTTTCCCCCATTGTGACATCACAATGCAGTTTACCCCATTGTGACATCACAATGCCCTTTCCCCCATTGTGACATCACAATGCCGTTTTCCCTACTGTGACATCATAATGCCCTTTCCCCATTGTGACATCACAATGCCATTTCCCCCATTGTGACATCACAATGCCGTTTCCCCCATTGTGACATCAGAATGCAGTTTACCCCATTGTGACATCACAATGCCCTTTCCCCCATTGTGACATCACAATGCCGTTTCCCTATTGTGACATCACAATGCCATTTCCTCCATTGTGACATCACAATGCCCTTTCCCCATTGTGACATCACAATGCCATTTCCCCCATTGTGACATCACAATGCCATTTCCCCCATTGTGACATCACAATGCAGTTAACCACATTGTGACATCAGAATGCCCTTTCCCCCATTGTGACATCACAATGCTGTTTTCCCTATTGTGACATCACAATGCCATTTCCCACATTGTGACATCACAATGCCTTTTCCCCCATTGTGACATCACAATGCAGTTTTCCCCATTGTGACATCACAATGCAGTTTCCCCCATTGTGACATCACAATGCCGTTTTCCGCATTGTGACATCACAATGCCCTTTCCCCCATTGTGACATCACAATGCAGTGTACCCCATTGTGACATCACAATGCCCTTTCCCCCATTGTGACATCACAATGCCATTTCCCCCATTGTGACATCACAATGCCGTTTCCCCCATTGTGACATCACAATGCCATTTCCCCCATTGTGACATCACAATGCCATTTCCCCCATTGTGACATCACAATGCCATTTCCCCCATTGTGACATCACAATGCCATTTCCCCAATTGTGACATCACAATGCCGTTTCCCCCATTGTGACATCACAATGCAGTTTACCACATTGTGACATCACAATGCCCTTTCCCCCATTGTGACATCGCAATGCCGTTTTCCCTATTGTGACATCACAATGCCATTTCCTCCATTGTGACATCACAATGCCCTTTCCCCATTGTGATATCACAATGCCGTTTCCCCCATTGTGACATCACAATGCTGTTTTTCCCATTGTGACATCACAATTCCATTTACCCCATTGTGACATTACAATGCCGTTTTCCCCATTGTGACATCACAATGCCCTTTCCCCCATTGTGACATCACAATGCAGTTTTCCCCATTGTGACATCGCAATGCCCTTTCCCCCATTGTGACATCACAATGCCGTTTTCCACATTGTGACATCACAATGCCCTTTCCCCCATTGTGACATCACAATGCCATTTGCCCCATTGTGACATTACAATGCCGTTTTCCCTATTGTGACATCACAATGCTCTTTCCCCCATTGTGACATCACAATGCCATTTCACCCATTGTGACATCACAATGCCATTTCCCAATTGTGACATCACAATGCCATTTCACCCATTGTGATATCACAATGCCATTTCCCCCATTGTGACATCACAATGCCATTTCCCCCATTGTGACATCACAATGCCGTTTTCTGCATTGTGACATCACAATGCCCTTTCCCCCATTCTGACATCACAATGCAGTTTTCCCCATTGTGACATCGCAATGCCCTTTCCCCCATTGTGACATCACAATGCCATTTTCCCCATTGTGACATCACAATGCCCTTTCCCCCATTGTGACATCACAATGCCATTTCCCCCATTGTGATATCACAATGCCGTTTTCCCTATTGTGACATCACAATGCCCTTTCCCCCATTGTGACATCACAATGCCCTTTCCCCCATTGTGACATCACAATGCCGTTTCCCCCATTGTGACATCAGTATGCAGTTTACCCCATTGTGACATCACAATGCCCTTTCCCCCATTGTGACATCACAATGCCGTTTTCCCCATTGTGACATCACAATGCCCTTTTCCCCATTGTGACATCACAATGCCATTTCCCCCAGTGTGACATCACAATGCCATTTCCCCCATTGTGACATCACAATGCCATTTCCCCCATTGTGACATCACAATGCAGTTTACCCCATTGTGACATCACAATGCCCTTTCCCCCATTGTGACATCACAATGCAGTTTACCCCATTGTGACATCACAATGCCCTTTCCCCATTGTGACATCACAATGCCATTTCCCCCATTGTGACATCACAATGCCGTTTCCCCCATTGTGACATCAGAATGCAGTTTACCCCATTGTGACATCACAATGCCCTTTCCCCCATTGTGACATCACAATGCCGTTTCCCTATTGTGACATCACAATGCCATTTCCTCCATTGTGACATCACAATGCCCTTTCCCCATTGTGACATCACAATGCCATTTCCCCCATTGTGACATCACAATGCCATTTCCCCCATTGTGACATCACAATGCAGTTAACCACATTGTGACATCAGAATGCCCTTTCCCCCATTGTGACATCACAATGCTGTTTTCCCTATTGTGACATCACAATGCCATTTCCCACATTGTGACATCACAATGCAGTTTTCCCCATTGTGACATCACAATGCAGTTTCCCCCATTGTGACATCACAATGCCGTTTTTCCCATTGTGACATCACAATTCCATTTCCCCCATTGTGACATTACAATGCCGTTTTCCCCATTGTGACATCACAATGCCCTTTCCCCCATTGTGACATCACAATGCAGTTTTCCCCATTGTGACATCGCAATACCCTTTCCCCCATTGTGACATCACAATGCCGTTTTCCACATTGTGACATCACAATGCCCTTTCCCCCATTGTGGCATCACAATGCCATTTCCCCCATTGTGACATTACAATGCCGTTTTCCCTATTGTGACATCACAATGCTCTTTCCCCCATTGTGACATCACAATGCCATTTCACCCATTGTGACATCACAATGCCATTTCCCCATTGTGACATCACAATGCCATTTCCCCCATTGTGATATCACAATGCCATTTCCCCCATTGTGACATCACAATGCCATTTCCCCCATTGTGACATCACAATGCCGTTTTCTGCATTGTGACATCACAATGCCCTTTCCCCCATTCTGACATCACAATGCAGTTTTCCCCATTGTGACATCGCAATGCCCTTTCCCCCATTGTGACACCACAATGCCATTTTCCCCATTGTGACATCACAATGCCCTTTCCCCCATTGTGACATCACAATGCCATTTCCCCCATTGTGATATCACAATGCCGTTTTCCCTATTGTGACATCACAATGCCCTTTCCCCCATTGTGACATCACAATGCCCTTTCCCCCATTGTGACATCACAATGCCGTTTCCCCCATTGTGACATCAGAATGCAGTTTACCCCATTGTGACATCACAATGCCCTTTCCCCCATTGTGACATCACAATGCCGTTTTCCCCATTGTGACATCACAATGCCCTTTTCCCCATTGTGACATCACAATGCCATTTCCCCCAGTGTGACATCACAATGCCATTTCCCCCATTGTGACATCACAATGCCATTTCCCCCATTGTGACATCACAATGCAGTTTACCCCATTGTGACATCACAATGCCCTTTCCCCCATTGTGACATCACAATGCAGTTTACCCCATTGTGACATCACAATGCCCTTTCCCCCATTGTGACATCACAATGCTGTTTTCCCTATTGTGACATCACAATGCCATTTCCCACATTGTGACATCACAATGCCTTTTCCCCCATTGTGACATCACAATGCAGTTTTCCCCATTGTGACATCACAATGCAGTTTCCCCCATTGTGACATCTCAATGCCGTTTTCCGCATTGTGACATCACAATGCCCTTTCCCCCATTGTGACATCACAATGCAGTTTACCCCACTGTGACATCACAATGCCCTTTCCCCCATTGTGACATCACAATGCCATTTCCCCCATTGTGACATCACAATGCCGTTTCCCCCATTGTGACATCACAATGCCATTTCCCCCATTGTGACATCACAATGCCATTTCCCCCATTGTGACATCACAATGCCATTTCCCCCATTGTGACATCACAATGCCATTTCCCCCATTGTGACATCACAATGCCATTTCCCCCATTGTGACATCACAATGCCGTTTCCCCCATTGTGACATCACAATGCAGTTTACCACATTGTGACATCACAATGCCCTTTCCCCCATTGTGACATCGCAATGCCGTTTTCCCTATTGTGACACCACAATGCCATTTCCTCCATTGTGACATCACAATGCCCTTTCCCCATTGTGATATCACAATGCCGTTTCCCCCATTGTGACATCACAATGCTGTTTTTCCCATTGTGACATCACAATTCCATTTCCCCCATTGTGACATTACAATGCCGTTTTCCCCATTGTGACATCACAATGCCCTTTCCCCCATTGTGACATCACAATGCAGTTTTCCCCATTGTGACATCGCAATGCCCTTTCCCCCATTGTGACATCACAATGCCGTTTTCCACATTGTGACATCACAATGCCCTTTCCCCCATTGTGACATCACAATGCCATTTCCCCCATTGTGACATTACAATGCCGTTTTCCCTATTGTGACATCACAATGCTCTTTCCCCCATTGTGACATCACAATGCTCTTTCCCCCATTGTGACATCACAATGCCATTTCACCCATTGTGACATCACAATGCCAATTCCCCCATTGTGACATCACAATGCCATTTCCCCCATTGTGATATCACAATGCCATTTCCCCCATTGTGACATCACAATGCCATTTCCCCCATTGTGACATCACAATGCCATTTCCCCCATTGTGACATCACAATGCCGTTTTCTGCATTGTGACATCACAATGCCCTTTCCCCCATTCTGACATCACAATGCAGTTTTCCCCATTGTGACATCGCAATGCCCTTTCCCCCATTGTGACATCACAATGCCATTTTCCCCATTGTGACATCACAATGCCCTTTCCCCCATTGTGACATCACAATGCCATTTCCCCCATTGTGACATCACAATGCTGTTTTCCCTATTGTGACATCACAATGCCCTTTCCCCCATTGTGACATCACAATGCCGTTTCCCCCATTGTGACATCACAATGCAGTTTACCCCATTGTGACATCACAATGCCCTTTCCCCCATTGTGACATCACAATGCCGTTTTTTCCCATTGTGACATCACAATGCCCTTTTCCCCATTGTGACATCACAATGCCATTTCCCCCAGTGTGACATCACAATGCCATTTCCCCCATTGTGACATCACAATGCCATTTCCCCCATTGTGACATCACAATGCAGTTTACCCCATTGTGACATCACAATGCCCTTTCCCCCATTGTGACATCACAATGCCGTTTTCCCCATTGGGACATCACAATGCCGTTTCCCCCATTGTGACATCACAATGTCCTTTCCCCCATTGTGACATCACAATGCCCTTTCCCCCATTGTGACATCACAATGCCCTCTCCCCCATTGTGACATCACAATGCAGTTTTCCCCATTGTGACATCACAATGTGCTTTCCCCCATTGTGACATCACAATGCCCTTTCCCCCATTGTGACATCACAATGCCATTTCCCCCATTGTGACATCACAATGCCGTTGCCCCATTGTGACAACACAATGCAGTTTACCCCATTGTGACATCACAATGCCATTTCCCCCAGTGTGACATCACAATGCCATTTCCCCCATTGTGACATCACAATGCCGTTTTCCCTATTGTGACATCACAATGCCCTTTCCCCCATTGTGACATCACAATGCCATTTCCCCCATTGTGACATCACAATGCCGTTTCCCCCATTGTGACATCACAATGCAGTTTACCCCATTGTGACATCACAATGCCCTTTCCCCCATTGTGACATCACAATGCCGTTTCCCCCATTGTGACATCACAATGCAGTTTACCCCATTGTGACATCACAATGCCCTTTCCCCCATTGTGACATCACAATGCCGTTTTCCCTACTGTGACATCACAATGCCCTTTCCCCATTGTGACATCACAATGCCATTTCCCCCATTGTGACATCACAATGCCGTTTCCCCCATTGTGACATCAGAATGCAGTTTACCCCATTGTGACATCACAATGCCCTTTCCCCCATTGTGACATCACAATGCCGTTTCCCTATTGTGACATCACAATGCCATTTCCTCCATTGTGACATCACAATGCCCTTTCCCCCATTGTGACATCACAATGCCGTTTTCCCCATTGTGACATCACAATGCCCTTTTCCCCATTGTGACATCACAATGCCATTTCCCCCAGTGTGACATCACAATGCCATTTCCCCCATTGTGACATCACAATGCCATTTCCCCCATTGTGACATCACAATGCAGTTTACCCCATTGTGACATCACAATGCCCTTTCCCCCATTGTGACATCACAATGCAGTTTACCCCATTGTGACATCACAATGCCCTTTCCCCCATTGTGACATCACAATGCTGTTTTCCCTATTGTGACATCACAATGCCATTTCCCACATTGTGACATCACAATGCCTTTTCCCCCATTGTGACATCACAATGCAGTTTTCCCCATTGTGACATCACAATGCAGTTTCCCCCATTGTGACATCTCAATGCCGTTTTCCGCATTGTGACATCACAATGCCCTTTCCCCCATTGTGACATCACAATGCAGTTTACCCCACTGTGACATCACAATGCCCTTTCCCCCATTGTGACATCACAATGCCATTTCCCCCATTGTGACATCACAATGCCGTTTCCCCCATTGTGACATCACAATGCCATTTCCCCCATTGTGACATCACAATGCCATTTCCCCCATTGTGACATCACAATGCCATTTCCCCCATTGTGACATCACAATGCCATTTCCCCCATTGTGACATCACAATGCCATTTCCCCCATTGTGACATCACAATGCCGTTTCCCCCATTGTGACATCACAATGCAGTTTACCACATTGTGACATCACAATGCCCTTTCCCCCATTGTGACATCGCAATGCCGTTTTCCCTATTGTGACACCACAATGCCATTTCCTCCATTGTGACATCACAATGCCCTTTCCCCATTGTGATATCACAATGCCGTTTCCCCCATTGTGACATCACAATGCTGTTTTTCCCATTGTGACATCACAATTCCATTTCCCCCATTGTGACATTACAATGCCGTTTTCCCCATTGTGACATCACAATGCCCTTTCCCCCATTGTGACATCACAATGCAGTTTTCCCCATTGTGACATCGCAATGCCCTTTCCCCCATTGTGACATCACAATGCCGTTTTCCACATTGTGACATCACAATGCCCTTTCCCCCATTGTGACATCACAATGCCATTTCCCCCATTGTGACATTACAATGCCGTTTTCCCTATTGTGACATCACAATGCTCTTTCCCCCATTGTGACATCACAATGCTCTTTCCCCCATTGTGACATCACAATGCCATTTCACCCATTGTGACATCACAATGCCAATTCCCCCATTGTGACATCACAATGCCATTTCCCCCATTGTGATATCACAATGCCATTTCCCCCATTGTGACATCACAATGCCATTTCCCCCATTGTGACATCACAATGCCATTTCCCCCATTGTGACATCACAATGCCGTTTTCTGCATTGTGACATCACAATGCCCTTTCCCCCATTCTGACATCACAATGCAGTTTTCCCCATTGTGACATCGCAATGCCCTTTCCCCCATTGTGACATCACAATGCCATTTTCCCCATTGTGACATCACAATGCCCTTTCCCCCATTGTGACATCACAATGCCATTTCCCCCATTGTGACATCACAATGCTGTTTTCCCTATTGTGACATCACAATGCCCTTTCCCCCATTGTGACATCACAATGCCGTTTCCCCCATTGTGACATCACAATGCAGTTTACCCCATTGTGACATCACAATGCCCTTTCCCCCATTGTGACATCACAATGCCGTTTTTTCCCATTGTGACATCACAATGCCCTTTTCCCCATTGTGACATCACAATGCCATTTCCCCCAGTGTGACATCACAATGCCATTTCCCCCATTGTGACATCACAATGCCATTTCCCCCATTGTGACATCACAATGCAGTTTACCCCATTGTGACATCACAATGCCCTTTCCCCCATTGTGACATCACAATGCCGTTTTCCCCATTGGGACATCACAATGCCGTTTCCCCCATTGTGACATCACAATGTCCTTTCCCCCATTGTGACATCACAATGCCCTTTCCCCCATTGTGACATCACAATGCCCTCTCCCCCATTGTGACATCACAATGCAGTTTTCCCCATTGTGACATCACAATGTGCTTTCCCCCATTGTGACATCACAATGCCCTTTCCCCCATTGTGACATCACAATGCCATTTCCCCCATTGTGACATCACAATGCCGTTGCCCCATTGTGACAACACAATGCAGTTTACCCCATTGTGACATCACAATGCCATTTCCCCCAGTGTGACATCACAATGCCATTTCCCCCATTGTGACATCACAATGCCGTTTTCCCTATTGTGACATCACAATGCCCTTTCCCCCATTGTGACATCACAATGCCATTTCCCCCATTGTGACATCACAATGCCGTTTCCCCCATTGTGACATCACAATGCAGTTTACCCCATTGTGACATCACAATGCCCTTTCCCCCATTGTGACATCACAATGCCGTTTCCCCCATTGTGACATCACAATGCAGTTTACCCCATTGTGACATCACAATGCCCTTTCCCCCATTGTGACATCACAATGCCGTTTTCCCTACTGTGACATCACAATGCCCTTTCCCCATTGTGACATCACAATGCCATTTCCCCCATTGTGACATCACAATGCCGTTTCCCCCATTGTGACATCAGAATGCAGTTTACCCCATTGTGACATCACAATGCCCTTTCCCCCATTGTGACATCACAATGCCGTTTCCCTATTGTGACATCACAATGCCATTTCCTCCATTGTGACATCACAATGCCCTTTCCCCATTGTGACATCACAATGCCATTTCCCCCATTGTGACATCACAATGCCATTTCCCCCATTGTGACATCACAATGCAGTTAACCACATTGTGACATCAGAATGCCCTTTCCCCCATTGTGACATCACAATGCTGTTTTCCCTATTGTGACATCACAATGCCATTTCCCACATTGTGACATCACAATGCAGTTTTCCCCATTGTGACATCACAATGCAGTTTCCCCCATTGTGACATCACAATGCCGTTTTCCGCATTGTGACATCACAATGCCCTTTCCCCCATTGTGACATCACAATGCAGTTTACCCCATTGTGACATCACAATGCCCTTTCCCCCATTGTGACATCACAATGCCATTTCCCCCATTGTGACATCACAATGCCGTTTCCCCCATTGTGACATCACAATGCCATTTCCCCCATTGTGACATCACAATGCCGTTTTCCCTATTGTGACATCACAATGCCCTTTCCCCCATTGTGACATCACAATGCCATTTCCCCCATTGTGACATCACAATGCCGTTTCCCCCATTGTGACATCACAATGCAGTTTACCCCATTGTGACATCACAATGCCCTTTCCCCCATTGTGACATCACAATGCCGTTTCCCCCATTGTGACATCACAATGCAGTTTACCCCATTGTGACATCACAATGCCCTTTCCCCCATTGTGACATCACAATGCCGTTTTCCCTACTGTGACATCACAATGCCCTTTCCCCATTGTGACATCACAATGCCATTTCCCCCATTGTGACATCACAATGCCGTTTCCCCCATTGTGACATCAGAATGCAGTATACCCCATTGTGACATAACAATGCCCTTTCCCCCATTGTGACATCACGATGCCGTTACCCTATTGTGACATCACAATGCCATTTCCTCCATTGTGACATCACAATGCCCTTTCCCCATTGTGACATCACAATGCCATTTCCCCCATTGTGACATCACAATGCCATTTCCCCCATTGTGACATCACAATGCAGTTAACCACATTGTGACATCAGAATGCCCTTTCCCCCATTGTGACATCACAATGCTGTTTTCCCTATTGTGACATCACAATGCCATTTCCCACATTGTGACATCACAATGCCTTTTCCCCCATTGTGACATCACAATGCAGTTTTCCCCATTGTGACATCACAATGCAGTTTCCCCCATTGTGACATCACAATGCCGTTTTCCGCATTGTGACATCACAATGCCCTTTCCCCCATTGTGACATCACAATGCAGTGTACCCCATTGTGACATCACAATGCCCTTTCCCCCATTGTGACATCACAATGCCATTTCCCCCATTGTGACATCACAATGCCGTTTCCCCCATTGTGACATCACAATGCCGTTTCCCCCATTGTGACATCACAATGCCATTTCCCCCATTGTGACATCACAATGCCATTTCCCCCATTGTGACATCACAATGCCATTTCCCCCATTGTGACATCACAATGCCATTTCCCCCATTGTGACATCACAATGCCGTTTCCCCCATTGTGACATCACAATGCAGTTTACCACATTGTGACATCACAATGCCCTTTCCCCCATTGTGACATCGCAATGCCGTTTTCCCTATTGTGACATCACAATGCCATTTCCTCCATTGTGACATCACAATGCCCTTTCCCCATTGTGATATCACAATGCCGTTTCCCCCATTGTGACATCACAATGCTGTTTTTCCCATTGTGACATCACAATTCCATTTCCCCCATTGTGACATTACAATGCCGTTTTCCCCATTGTGACATCACAATGCCCTTTCCCCCATTGTGACATCACAATGCAGTTTTCCCCATTGTGACATCGCAATGCCCTTTCCCCCATTGTGACATCACAATGCCGTTTTCCACATTGTGACATCACAATGCCCTTTCCCCCATTGTGACATCACAATGCCATTTCCCCCATTGTGACATTACAATGCCGTTTTCCCTATTGTGACATCACAATGCTCTTTCCCCCATTGTGACATCACAATGCCATTTCACCCCTTGTGACATCACAATGCCATTTCCCCATTGTGACATCACAATGCCATTTCACCCATTGTGATATCACAATGCCATTTCCCCCATTGTGACATCACAATGCCATTTCCCCCATTGTGACATCACAATGCCGTTTTCTGCATTGTGACATCACAATGCCCTTTCCCCCATTCTGACATCACAATGCAGTTTTCCCCATTGTGACATCGCAATGCCCTTTCCCCCATTGTGACATCACAATGCCATTTTCCCCATTGTGACATCACAATGCCCTTTCCCCCATTGTGACATCACAATGCCATTTCCCCCATTGTGACATCACAATGCCGTTTCCCCCATTGTGACATCAGTATGCAGTTTACCCCATTGTGACATCACAATGCCCTTTCCCCCATTGTGACATCACAATGCCGTTTTCCCCATTGTGACATCACAATGCCCTTTTCCCCATTGTGACATCACAATGCCATTTCCCCCAGTGTGACATCACAATGCCATTTCCCCCATTGTGACATCACAATGCCCTTTCCCCCATTGTGACATCACAATGCAGTTTACCCCATTGTGACATCACAATGCCCTTACCCCATTGTGACATCACAATGCCCTTTCCCCATTGTGACATCACAATGCCATTTCCCCCATTGTGACATCACAATGCCGTTTCCCCCATTGTGACATCAGAATGCAGTTTACCCCATTGTGACATCACAATGCCCTTTCCCCCATTGTGACATCACAATGCCGTTTCCCTATTGTGACATCACAATGCCATTTCCTCCATTGTGACATCACAATGCCCTTTCCCCATTGTGACATCACAATGCCATTTCCCCCATTGTGACATCACAATGCCATTCCCCCATTGTGACATCACAATGCAGTTAACCACATTGTGACATCAGAATGCCCTTTCCCCCATTGTGACATCACAATGCTGTTTTCCCTATTGTGACATCACAATGCCATTTCCCACATTGTGACATCACAATGCAGTTTTCCCCATTGTGACATCACAATGCAGTTTCCCCCATTGTGACATCACAATGCCGTTTTCCGCATTGTGACATCACAATGCCCTTTCCCCCATTGTGACATCACAATGCAGTTTACCCCATTGTGACATCACAATGCCCTTTCCCCCATTGTGACATCACAATGCCATTTCCCCCATTGTGACATCACAATGCCGTTTCCCCCATTGTGACATCACAATGCCATTTCCCCCATTGTGACATCACAATGCCATTTCCCCCATTGTGACATCACAATGCCATTTCCCCCATTGTGACATCACAATGCCATTTCCCCCATTGTGACATCACAATGCCGTTTCCCCCATTGTGACATCACAATGCAGTTTACCACATTGTGACATCACAATGCCCTTTCCCCCATTGTGACATCGCAATGCCGTTTTCCCTATTGTGACATCACAATGCCATTTCCTCCATTGTGACATCACAATGCCCTTTCCCCATTGTGATATCACAATGCCGTTTCCCCCATTGTGACATCACAATGCTGTTTTCCCATTGTGACATCACAATTCCATTTCCCCCATTGTGACATTACAATGCCGTTTTCCCCATTGTGACATCACAATGCCCTTTCCCCCATTGTGACATCACAATGCAGTTTTCCCCATTGTGACATCGCAATGCCCTTTCCCCCATTGTGACATCACAATGCCGTTTTCCACATTGTGACATCACAATGCCCTTTCCCCCATTGTGACATCACAATGCCATTTCCCCCATTGTGACATTACAATGCCGTTTTCCCTATTGTGACATCACAATGCTCTTTCCCCCATTGTGACATCACAATGCCATTTCACCCATTGTGACATCACAATGCCATTTCCCCATTGTGACATCACAATGCCATTTCCCCCATTGTGATATCACAATGCCATTTCCCCCATTGTGACATCACAATGCCATTTCCCCCATTGTGACATCACAATGACGTTTTCTGCATTGTGACATCACAATGCCCTTTCCCCCATTCTGACATCACAATGCAGTTTTCCCCATTGTGACATCGCAATGCCCTTTCCCCCATTGTGACATCACAATGCCATTTTCCCCATTGTGACATCACAATGCCCTTTCCCCCATTGTGACATCACAATGCCATTTCCCCCATTGTGATATCACAATGCCGTTTTCCCTATTGTGACATCACAATGCCCTTTCCCCCATTGTGACATCACAATGCCCTTTCCCCCATTGTGACATCACAATGCCGTTTCCCCCATTGTGACATCAGAATGCAGTTTACCCCATTGTGACATCACAATGCCCTTTCCCCCATTGTGACATCACAATGCCATTTCCCCCATTGTGACATCACAATGCCCTTTCCCCCATTGTGACATCACAATGCAGTTTACCCCATTGTGACATCACAATGCATTTTCCCCCATTGTGACATCACAATGCCATTTCCCCCATTGTGACATCACAATGCCGTTTCCCCCATTGTGACATCACAATGCCGTTTCCCCATTGTGACATCACAATGCCATTTCCCCCATTGTGACATCACAATGCCATTTCCCCCATTGTGACATCACAATGCCATTTCCCCCATTGTGACATCACAATGCCATTTCCCCCATTGTGACATCACAATGCCGTTTCCCCCATTGTGACATCACAATGCAGTTTACCACATTGTGACATCACAATGCCCTTTCCCCCATTGTGACATCACAATGCCGTTTTCCCTATTGTGACATCACAATGCCATTTCCTCCATTGTGACATCACAATGCCCTTTCCCCATTGTGATATCACAATGCCGTTTCCCCCATTGTGACATCACAATGCTGTTTTTCCCATTGTGACATCACAATTCCATTTCCCCCATTGTGACATTACAATGCCGTTTTCCCCATTGTGACATCACAATGCCCTTTCCCCCATTGTGACATCACAATGCAGTTTTCCCCATTGTGACATCGCAATGCCCTTTCCCCCATTGTGACATCACAATGCCGTTTTCCACATTGTGACATCACAATGCCCTTTCCCCCATTGTGACATCACAATGCCATTTCCCCCATTGTGACATTACAATGCCGTTTTCCCTATTGTGACATCACAATGCCATTTCCCCCATTGTGACATCACAATGCCGTTTTCCCTATTGTGACATCACAATGCCCTTTCCCCCATTGTGACATCACAATGCCATTTCACCCATTGTGACATCACAATGCCAATTCCCCCATTGTGACATCACAATGCCATTTCCCCCATTGTGATATCACAATGCCATTTCCCCCATTGTGACATCACAATGCCATTTCCCCCATTGTGACATCACAATGCCGTTTTCTGCATTGTGACATCACAATGCCCTTTCCCCCATTCTGACATCACAATGCAGTTTTCCCCATTGTGACATCGCAATGCCCTTTCCCCCATTGTGACATCACAATGCCATTTTCCCCATTGTGACATCACAATGCCCTTTCCCCCATTGTGACATCACAATGCCATTTCCCCCATTGTGACATCACAATGCCGTTTTCCCTATTGTGAAATCACAATGCCCTTTCCCCCATTGTGACATCACAATGCCGTTTCCCCCATTGTGACATCACAATGCAGTTTACCCCATTGTGACATCACAATGCCCTTTCCCCCATTGTGACATCACAATGCCGTTTTTTCCCATTGTGACATCACAATGCCCTTTTCCCCATTGTGACATCACAATGCCATTTCCCCCAGTGTGACATCACAATGCCATTTCCCCCATTGTGACATCACAATGCCATTTCCCCCATTGTGACATCACAATGCAGTTTACCCCATTGTGACATCACAATGCCCTTTCCCCCATTGTGACATCACAATGCCGTTTTCCCCATTGGGACATCACAATGCCGTTTCCCCCATTGTGACATCACAATGTCCTTTCCCCCATTGTGACATCACAATGCCCTTTCCCCCATTGTGACATCACAATGCCCTCTCCCCAATTGTGACATCACAATGCAGTTTTCCCCATTGTGACATCACAATGTGCTTTCCCCCATTGTGACATCACAATGCCCTTTCCCCCATTGTGACATCACAATGCCATTTCCCCCATTGTGACATCACAATGCCGTTGCCCCATTGTGACAACACAATGCAGTTTACCCCATTGTGACATCACAATGCCATTTCCCCCAGTGTGACATCACAATGCCATTTCCCCCATTGTGACATCACAATGCCGTTTTCCCTATTGTGACATCACAATGCCCTTTCCCCCATTGTGACATCACAATGCCATTTCCCCCATTGTGACATCACAATGCCGTTTCCCCCATTGTGACATCACAATGCAGTTTACCCCATTGTGACATCACAATGCCCTTTCCCCCATTGTGACATCACAATGCCGTTTCCCCCATTGTGACATCACAATGCAGTTTACCCCATTGTGACATCACAATGCCCTTTCCCCCATTGTGACATCACAATGCCGTTTTCCCTACTGTGACATCACAATGCCCTTTCCCCATTGTGACATCACAATGCCATTTCCCCCATTGTGACATCACAATGCCGTTTCCCCCATTGTGACATCAGAATGCAGTTTACCCCATTGTGACATCACAATGCCCTTTCCCCCATTGTGACATCACAATGCCGTTTCCCTATTGTGACATCACAATGCCATTTCCTCCATTGTGACATCACAATGCCCTTTCCCCATTGTGACATCACAATGCCATTTCCCCCATTGTGACATCACAATGCCATTTCCCCCATTGTGACATCACAATGCAGTTAACCACATTGTGACATCAGAATGCCCTTTCCCCCATTGTGACATCACAATGCTGTTTTCCCTATTGTGACATCACAATGCCATTTCCCACATTGTGACATCACAATGCCTTTTCCCCCATTGTGACATCACAATGCAGTTTTCCCCATTGTGACATCACAATGCAGTTTCCCCCATTGTGACATCACAATGCCGTTTTCCGCATTGTGACATCACAATGCCCTTTCCCCCATTGTGACATCACAATGCAGTGTACCCCATTGTGACATCACAATGCCCTTTCCCCCATTGTGACATCACAATGCCATTTCCCCCATTGTGACATCACAATGCCGTTTCCCCCATTGTGACATCACAATGCCATTTCCCCCATTGTGACATCACAATGCCATTTCCCCCATTGTGACATCACAATGCCATTTCCCCCATTGTGACATCACAATGCCATTTCCCCCATTGTGACATCACAATGCCGTTTCCCCCATTGTGACATCACAATGCAGTTTACCACATTGTGACATCACAATGCCCTTTCCCCCATTGTGACATCGCAATGCCGTTTTCCCTATTGTGACATCACAATGCCATTTCCTCCATTGTGACATCACAATGCCCTTTCCCCATTGTGATATCACAATGCCGTTTCCCCCATTGTGACATCACAATGCTGTTTTTCCCATTGTGACATCACAATTCCATTTCCCCCATTGTGACATTACAATGCCGTTTTCCCCATTGTGACATCACAATGCCCTTTCCCCCATTGTGACATCACAATGCAGTTTTCCCCATTGTGACATCGCAATGCCCTTTCCCCCATTGTGACATCACAATGCCGTTTTCCACATTGTGACATCACAATGCCCTTTCCCCCATTGTGACATCACAATGCCATTTCCCCCATTGTGACATTACAATGCCGTTTTCCCTATTGTGACATCACAATGCTCTTTCCCCCATTGTGACATCACAATGCCATTTCACCCATTGTGACATCACAATGCCATTTCCCCATTGTGACATCACAATGCCATTTCACCCATTGTGATATCACAATGCCATTTCCCCCATTGTGACATCACAATGCCATTTCCCCCATTGTGACATCACAATGCCGTTTTCTGCATTGTGACATCACAATGCCCTTTCCCCCATTCTGACATCACAATGCAGTTTTCCCCATTGTGACATCGCAATGCCCTTTCCCCCATTGTGACATCACAATGCCATTTTCCCCATTGTGACATCACAATGCCCTTTCCCCCATTGTGACATCACAATGCCATTTCCCCCATTGTGATATCACAATGCCGTTTTCCCTATTGTGACATCACAATGCCCTTTCCCCCATTGTGACATCACAATGCCCTTTCCCCCATTGTGACATCACAATGCCGTTTCCCCCATTGTGACATCAGTATGCAGTTTACCCCATTGTGACATCACAATGCCCTTTCCCCCATTGTGACATCACAATGCCGTTTTCCCCATTGTGACATCACAATGCCCTTTTCCCCATTGTGACATCACAATGCCATTTCCCCCAGTGTGACATCACAATGCCATTTCCCCCATTGTGACATCACAATGCCATTTCCCCCATTGTGACATCACAATGCAGTTTACCCCATTGTGACATCACAATGCCCTTTCCCCCATTGTGACATCACAATGCAGTTTACCCCATTGTGACATCACAATGCCCTTTCCCCATTGTGACATCACAATGCCATTTCCCCCATTGTGACATCACAATGCCGTTTCCCCCATTGTGACATCAGAATGCAGTTTACCCCATTGTGACATCACAATGCCCTTTCCCCCATTGTGACATCACAATGCCGTTTCCCTATTGTGACATCACAATGCCATTTCCTCCATTGTGACATCACAATGCCCTTTCCCCATTGTGACATCACAATGCCATTTCCCCCATTGTGACATCACAATGCCATTTCCCCCATTGTGACATCACAATGCAGTTAACCACATTGTGACATCAGAATGCCCTTTCCCCCATTGTGACATCACAATGCTGTTTTCCCTATTGTGACATCACAATGCCATTTCCCACATTGTGACATCACAATGCAGTTTTCCCCATTGTGACATCACAATGCAGTTTCCCCCATTGTGACATCACAATGCCGTTTTCCGCATTGTGACATCACAATGCCCTTTCCCCCATTGTGACATCACAATGCAGTTTACCCCATTGTGACATCACAATGCCCTTTCCCCCATTGTGACATCACAATGCCATTTCCCCCATTGTGACATCACAATGCCGTTTCCCCCATTGTGACATCACAATGCCATTTCCCCCATTGTGACATCACAATGCCATTTCCCCCATTGTGACATCACAATGCCATTTCCCCCATTGTGACATCACAATGCCATTTCCCCCATTGTGACATCACAATGCCGTTTCCCCCATTGTGACATCACAATGCAGTTTACCACATTGTGACATCACAATGCCCTTTCCCCCATTGTGACATCGCAATGCCGTTTTCCCTATTGTGACATCACAATGCCATTTCCTCCATTGTGACATCACAATGCCCTTTCCCCATTGTGATATCACAATGCCGTTTCCCCCATTGTGACATCACAATGCTGTTTTCCCATTGTGACATCACAATTCCATTTCCCCCATTGTGACATTACAATGCCGTTTTCCCCATTGTGACATCACAATGCCCTTTCCCCCATTGTGACATCACAATGCAGTTTTCCCCATTGTGACATCGCAATGCCCTTTCCCCCATTGTGACATCACAATGCCGTTTTCCACATTGTGACATCACAATGCCCTTTCCCCCATTGTGACATCACAATGCCATTTCCCCCATTGTGACATCACAATGCCGTTTCCCCCATTGTGACATCACAATGCCATTTCCCCCATTGTGACATCACAATGCCATTTCCCCCATTGTGACATCACAATGCCATTTCCCCCATTGTGACATCACAATGCCATTTCCCCCATTGTGACATCACAATGCCGTTTCCCCCATTGTGACATCACAATGCAGTTTACCACATTGTGACATCACAATGCCCTTTCCCCCATTGTGACATCGCAATGCCGTTTTCCCTATTGTGACATCACAATGCCATTTCCTCCATTGTGACATCACAATGCCCTTTCCCCATTGTGATATCACAATGCCGTTTCCCCCATTGTGACATCACAATGCTGTTTTCCCATTGTGACATCACAATTCCATTTCCCCCATTGTGACATTACAATGCCGTTTTCCCCATTGTGACATCACAATGCCCTTTCCCCCATTGTGACATCACAATGCAGTTTTCCCCATTGTGACATCGCAATGCCCTTTCCCCCATTGTGACATCACAATGCCGTTTTCCACATTGTGACATCACAATGCCCTTTCCCCCATTGTGACATCACAATGCCATTTCCCCCATTGTGACATTACAATGCCGTTTTCCCTATTGTGACATCACAATGCTCTTTCCCCCATTGTGACATCACAATGCCATTTCACCCATTGTGACATCACAATGCCATTTCCCCATTGTGACATCACAATGCCATTTCCCCCATTGTGATATCACAATGCCATTTCCCCCATTGTGACATCACAATGCCATTTCCCCCATTGTGACATCACAATGCCGTTTTCTGCATTGTGACATCACAATGCCCTTTCCCCCATTCTGACATCACAATGCAGTTTTCCCCATTGTGACATCGCAATGCCCTTTCCCCCATTGTGACATCACAATGCCATTTTCCCCATTGTGACATCACAATGCCCTTTCCCCCATTGTGACATCACAATGCCATTTCCCCCATTGTGATATCACAATGCCGTTTTCCCTATTGTGACATCACAATGCCCTTTCCCCCATTGTGACATCACAATGCCCTTTCCCCCATTGTGACATCACAATGCCGTTTCCCCCATTGTGACATCAGAATGCAGTTTACCCCATTGTGACATCACAATGCCCTTTCCCCCATTGTGACATCACAATGCCATTTCCCCCATTGTGACATCACAATGCCCTTTCCCCCATTGTGACATCACAATGCAGTTTACCCCATTGTGACATCACAATGCATTTTCCCCCATTGTGACATCACAATGCCATTTCCCCCATTGTGACATCACAATGCCGTTTCCCCCATTGTGACATCACAATGCCGTTTCCCCATTGTGACATCACAATGCCATTTCCCCCATTGTGACATCACAATGCCATTTCCCCCATTGTGACATCACAATGCCATTTCCCCCATTGTGACATCACAATGCCATTTCCCCCATTGTGACATCACAATGCCGTTTCCCCCATTGTGACATCACAATGCAGTTTACCACATTGTGACATCACAATGCCCTTTCCCCCATTGTGACATCACAATGCCGTTTTCCCTATTGTGACATCACAATGCCATTTCCTCCATTGTGACATCACAATGCCCTTTCCCCATTGTGATATCACAATGCCGTTTCCCCCATTGTGACATCACAATGCTGTTTTTCCCATTGTGACATCACAATTCCATTTCCCCCATTGTGACATTACAATGCCGTTTTCCCCATTGTGACATCACAATGCCCTTTCCCCCATTGTGACATCACAATGCAGTTTTCCCCATTGTGACATCGCAATGCCCTTTCCCCCATTGTGACATCACAATGCCGTTTTCCACATTGTGACATCACAATGCCCTTTCCCCCATTGTGACATCACAATGCCATTTCCCCCATTGTGACATTACAATGCCGTTTTCCCTATTGTGACATCACAATGCCATTTCCCCCATTGTGACATCACAATGCCGTTTTCCCTATTGTGACATCACAATGCCCTTTCCCCCATTGTGACATCACAATGCCATTTCACCCATTGTGACATCACAATGCCAATTCCCCCATTGTGACATCACAATGCCATTTCCCCCATTGTGATATCACAATGCCATTTCCCCCATTGTGACATCACAATGCCATTTCCCCCATTGTGACATCACAATGCCGTTTTCTGCATTGTGACATCACAATGCCCTTTCCCCCATTCTGACATCACAATGCAGTTTTCCCCATTGTGACATCGCAATGCCCTTTCCCCCATTGTGACATCACAATGCCATTTTCCCCATTGTGACATCACAATGCCCTTTCCCCCATTGTGACATCACAATGCCATTTCCCCCATTGTGACATCACAATGCCGTTTTCCCTATTGTGAAATCACAATGCCCTTTCCCCCATTGTGACATCACAATGCCGTTTCCCCCATTGTGACATCACAATGCAGTTTACCCCATTGTGACATCACAATGCCCTTTCCCCCATTGTGACATCACAATGCCGTTTTTTCCCATTGTGACATCACAATGCCCTTTTCCCCATTGTGACATCACAATGCCATTTCCCCCAGTGTGACATCACAATGCCATTTCCCCCATTGTGACATCACAATGCCATTTCCCCCATTGTGACATCACAATGCAGTTTACCCCATTGTGACATCACAATGCCCTTTCCCCCATTGTGACATCACAATGCCGTTTTCCCCATTGGGACATCACAATGCCGTTTCCCCCATTGTGACATCACAATGTCCTTTCCCCCATTGTGACATCACAATGCCCTTTCCCCCATTGTGACATCACAATGCCCTCTCCCCAATTGTGACATCACAATGCAGTTTTCCCCATTGTGACATCACAATGTGCTTTCCCCCATTGTGACATCACAATGCCCTTTCCCCCATTGTGACATCACAATGCCATTTCCCCCATTGTGACATCACAATGCCGTTGCCCCATTGTGACAACACAATGCAGTTTACCCCATTGTGACATCACAATGCCATTTCCCCCAGTGTGACATCACAATGCCATTTCCCCCATTGTGACATCACAATGCCGTTTTCCCTATTGTGACATCACAATGCCCTTTCCCCCATTGTGACATCACAATGCCATTTCCCCCATTGTGACATCACAATGCCGTTTCCCCCATTGTGACATCACAATGCAGTTTACCCCATTGTGACATCACAATGCCCTTTCCCCCATTGTGACATCACAATGCCGTTTCCCCCATTGTGACATCACAATGCAGTTTACCCCATTGTGACATCACAATGCCCTTTCCCCCATTGTGACATCACAATGCCGTTTTCCCTACTGTGACATCACAATGCCCTTTCCCCATTGTGACATCACAATGCCATTTCCCCCATTGTGACATCACAATGCCGTTTCCCCCATTGTGACATCAGAATGCAGTTTACCCCATTGTGACATCACAATGCCCTTTCCCCCATTGTGACATCACAATGCCGTTTCCCTATTGTGACATCACAATGCCATTTCCTCCATTGTGACATCACAATGCCCTTTCCCCATTGTGACATCACAATGCCATTTCCCCCATTGTGACATCACAATGCCATTTCCCCCATTGTGACATCACAATGCAGTTAACCACATTGTGACATCAGAATGCCCTTTCCCCCATTGTGACATCACAATGCTGTTTTCCCTATTGTGACATCACAATGCCATTTCCCACATTGTGACATCACAATGCCTTTTCCCCCATTGTGACATCACAATGCAGTTTTCCCCATTGTGACATCACAATGCAGTTTCCCCCATTGTGACATCACAATGCCGTTTTCCGCATTGTGACATCACAATGCCCTTTCCCCCATTGTGACATCACAATGCAGTGTACCCCATTGTGACATCACAATGCCCTTTCCCCCATTGTGACATCACAATGCCATTTCCCCCATTGTGACATCACAATGCCGTTTCCCCCATTGTGACATCACAATGCCATTTCCCCCATTGTGACATCACAATGCCATTTCCCCCATTGTGACATCACAATGCCATTTCCCCCATTGTGACATCACAATGCCATTTCCCCCATTGTGACATCACAATGCCGTTTCCCCCATTGTGACATCACAATGCAGTTTACCACATTGTGACATCACAATGCCCTTTCCCCCATTGTGACATCGCAATGCCGTTTTCCCTATTGTGACATCACAATGCCATTTCCTCCATTGTGACATCACAATGCCCTTTCCCCATTGTGATATCACAATGCCGTTTCCCCCATTGTGACATCACAATGCTGTTTTTCCCATTGTGACATCACAATTCCATTTCCCCCATTGTGACATTACAATGCCGTTTTCCCCATTGTGACATCACAATGCCCTTTCCCCCATTGTGACATCACAATGCAGTTTTCCCCATTGTGACATCGCAATGCCCTTTCCCCCATTGTGACATCACAATGCCGTTTTCCACATTGTGACATCACAATGCCCTTTCCCCCATTGTGACATCACAATGCCATTTCCCCCATTGTGACATTACAATGCCGTTTTCCCTATTGTGACATCACAATGCTCTTTCCCCCATTGTGACATCACAATGCCATTTCACCCATTGTGACATCACAATGCCATTTCCCCATTGTGACATCACAATGCCATTTCACCCATTGTGATATCACAATGCCATTTCCCCCATTGTGACATCACAATGCCATTTCCCCCATTGTGACATCACAATGCCGTTTTCTGCATTGTGACATCACAATGCCCTTTCCCCCATTCTGACATCACAATGCAGTTTTCCCCATTGTGACATCGCAATGCCCTTTCCCCCATTGTGACATCACAATGCCATTTTCCCCATTGTGACATCACAATGCCCTTTCCCCCATTGTGACATCACAATGCCATTTCCCCCATTGTGATATCACAATGCCGTTTTCCCTATTGTGACATCACAATGCCCTTTCCCCCATTGTGACATCACAATGCCCTTTCCCCCATTGTGACATCACAATGCCGTTTCCCCCATTGTGACATCAGTATGCAGTTTACCCCATTGTGACATCACAATGCCCTTTCCCCCATTGTGACATCACAATGCCGTTTTCCCCATTGTGACATCACAATGCCCTTTTCCCCATTGTGACATCACAATGCCATTTCCCCCAGTGTGACATCACAATGCCATTTCCCCCATTGTGACATCACAATGCCATTTCCCCCATTGTGACATCACAATGCAGTTTACCCCATTGTGACATCACAATGCCCTTTCCCCCATTGTGACATCACAATGCAGTTTACCCCATTGTGACATCACAATGCCCTTTCCCCATTGTGACATCACAATGCCATTTCCCCCATTGTGACATCACAATGCCGTTTCCCCCATTGTGACATCAGAATGCAGTTTACCCCATTGTGACATCACAATGCCCTTTCCCCCATTGTGACATCACAATGCCGTTTCCCTATTGTGACATCACAATGCCATTTCCTCCATTGTGACATCACAATGCCCTTTCCCCATTGTGACATCACAATGCCATTTCCCCCATTGTGACATCACAATGCCATTTCCCCCATTGTGACATCACAATGCAGTTAACCACATTGTGACATCAGAATGCCCTTTCCCCCATTGTGACATCACAATGCTGTTTTCCCTATTGTGACATCACAATGCCATTTCCCACATTGTGACATCACAATGCAGTTTTCCCCATTGTGACATCACAATGCAGTTTCCCCCATTGTGACATCACAATGCCGTTTTCCGCATTGTGACATCACAATGCCCTTTCCCCCATTGTGACATCACAATGCAGTTTACCCCATTGTGACATCACAATGCCCTTTCCCCCATTGTGACATCACAATGCCATTTCCCCCATTGTGACATCACAATGCCGTTTCCCCCATTGTGACATCACAATGCCATTTCCCCCATTGTGACATCACAATGCCATTTCCCCCATTGTGACATCACAATGCCATTTCCCCCATTGTGACATCACAATGCCATTTCCCCCATTGTGACATCACAATGCCGTTTCCCCCATTGTGACATCACAATGCAGTTTACCACATTGTGACATCACAATGCCCTTTCCCCCATTGTGACATCGCAATGCCGTTTTCCCTATTGTGACATCACAATGCCATTTCCTCCATTGTGACATCACAATGCCCTTTCCCCATTGTGATATCACAATGCCGTTTCCCCCATTGTGACATCACAATGCTGTTTTCCCATTGTGACATCACAATTCCATTTCCCCCATTGTGACATTACAATGCCGTTTTCCCCATTGTGACATCACAATGCCCTTTCCCCCATTGTGACATCACAATGCAGTTTTCCCCATTGTGACATCGCAATGCCCTTTCCCCCATTGTGACATCACAATGCCGTTTTCCACATTGTGACATCACAATGCCCTTTCCCCCATTGTGACATCACAATGCCATTTCCCCCATTGTGACATCACAATGCCGTTTCCCCCATTGTGACATCACAATGCCATTTCCCCCATTGTGACATCACAATGCCATTTCCCCCATTGTGACATCACAATGCCATTTCCCCCATTGTGACATCACAATGCCATTTCCCCCATTGTGACATCACAATGCCGTTTCCCCCATTGTGACATCACAATGCAGTTTACCACATTGTGACATCACAATGCCCTTTCCCCCATTGTGACATCGCAATGCCGTTTTCCCTATTGTGACATCACAATGCCATTTCCTCCATTGTGACATCACAATGCCCTTTCCCCATTGTGATATCACAATGCCGTTTCCCCCATTGTGACATCACAATGCTGTTTTCCCATTGTGACATCACAATTCCATTTCCCCCATTGTGACATTACAATGCCGTTTTCCCCATTGTGACATCACAATGCCCTTTCCCCCATTGTGACATCACAATGCAGTTTTCCCCATTGTGACATCGCAATGCCCTTTCCCCCATTGTGACATCACAATGCCGTTTTCCACATTGTGACATCACAATGCCCTTTCCCCCATTGTGACATCACAATGCCATTTCCCCCATTGTGACATTACAATGCCGTTTTCCCTATTGTGACATCACAATGCTCTTTCCCCCATTGTGACATCACAATGCCATTTCACCCATTGTGACATCACAATGCCATTTCCCCATTGTGACATCACAATGCCATTTCCCCCATTGTGATATCACAATGCCATTTCCCCCATTGTGACATCACAATGCCATTTCCCCCATTGTGACATCACAATGCCGTTTTCTGCATTGTGACATCACAATGCCCTTTCCCCCATTCTGACATCACAATGCAGTTTTCCCCATTGTGACATCGCAATGCCCTTTCCCCCATTGTGACATCACAATGCCATTTTCCCCATTGTGACATCACAATGCCCTTTCCCCCATTGTGACATCACAATGCCATTTCCCCCATTGTGATATCACAATGCCGTTTTCCCTATTGTGACATCACAATGCCCTTTCCCCCATTGTGACATCACAATGCCCTTTCCCCCATTGTGACATCACAATGCCGTTTCCCCCATTGTGACATCAGAATGCAGTTTACCCCATTGTGACATCACAATGCCCTTTCCCCCATTGTGACATCACAATGCCATTTCCCCCATTGTGACATCACAATGCCCTTTCCCCCATTGTGACATCACAATGCAGTTTACCCCATTGTGACATCACAATGCATTTTCCCCCATTGTGACATCACAATGCCATTTCCCCCATTGTGACATCACAATGCCGTTTCCCCCATTGTGACATCACAATGCCGTTTCCCCATTGTGACATCACAATGCCATTTCCCCCATTGTGACATCACAATGCCATTTCCCCCATTGTGACATCACAATGCCATTTCCCCCATTGTGACATCACAATGCCGTTTTCTGCATTGTGACATCACAATGCCCTTTCCCCCATTCTGACATCACAATGCAGTTTTCCCCATTGTGACATCGCAATGCCCTTTCCCCCATTGTGACATCACAATGCCATTTTCCCCATTGTGACATCACAATGCCCTTTCCCCCATTGTGACATCACAATGCCATTTCCCCCATTGTGATATCACAATGCCGTTTTCCCTATTGTGACATCACAATGCCCTTTCCCCCATTGTGACATCACAATGCCCTTTCCCCCATTGTGACATCACAATGCCGTTTCCCCCATTGTGACATCAGAATGCAGTTTACCCCATTGTGACATCACAATGCCCTTTCCCCCATTGTGACATCACAATGCCATTTCCCCCATTGTGACATCACAATGCCCTTTCCCCCATTGTGACATCACAATGCAGTTTACCCCATTGTGACATCACAATGCCCTTTCCCCCATTGTGACATCACAATGCCATTTCCCCCATTGTGACATCACAATGCCGTTTCCCCCATTGTGACATCACAATGCCGTTTCCCCATTGTGACATCACAATGCCATTTCCCCCATTGTGACATCACAATGCCATTTCCCCCATTGTGACATCACAATGCCATTTCCCCCATTGTGACATCACAATGCCATTTCCCCCATTGTGACATCACAATGCCGTTTCCCCCATTGTGACATCACAATGCAGTTTACCACATTGTGACATCACAATGCCCTTTCCCCCATTGTGACATCACAATGCCGTTTTCCCTATTGTGACATCACAATGCCATTTCCTCCATTGTGACATCACAATGCCCTTTCCCCATTGTGATATCACAATGCCGTTTCCCCCATTGTGACATCACAATGCTGTTTTTCCCATTGTGACATCACAATTCCATTTCCCCCATTGTGACATTACAATGCCGTTTTCCCCATTGTGACATCACAATGCCCTTTCCCCCATTGTGACATCACAATGCAGTTTTCCCCATTGTGACATCGCAATGCCCTTTCCCCCATTGTGACATCACAATGCCGTTTTCCACATTGTGACATCACAATGCCCTTTCCCCCATTGTGACATCACAATGCCATTTCCCCCATTGTGACATTACAATGCCGTTTTCCCTATCGTGACATCACAATGCCATTTCCCCCATTGTGACATCACAATGCCGTTTTCCCTATTGTGACATCACAATGCCCTTTCCCCCATTGTGACATCACAATGCCATTTCACCCATTGTGACATCACAATGCCAATTCCCCCATTGTGACATCACAATGCCATTGCCCCCATTGTGATATCACAATGCCATTTCCCCCATTGTGACATCACAATGCCATTTCCCCCATTGTGACATCACAATGCCGTTTTCTGCATTGTGACATCACAATGCCCTTTCCCCCATTCTGACATCACAATGCAGTTTTCCCCATTGTGACATCGCAATGCCCTTTCCCCCATTGTGACATCACAATGCCATTTTCCCCATTGTGACATCACAATGCCCTTTCCCCCATTGTGACATCACAATGCCATTTCCCCCATTGTGACATCACAATGCCGTTTTCCCTATTGTGACATCACAATGCCCTTTCCCCCATTGTGACATCACAATGCCGTTTCCCCCATTGTGACATCACAATGCAGTTTACCCCATTGTGACATCACAATGCCCTTTCCCCCATTGTGACATCACAATGCCGTTTTTTCCCATTGTGACATCACAATGCCCTTTTCCCCATTGTGACATCACAATGCCATTTCCCCCAGTGTGACATCACAATGCCATTTCCCCCATTGTGACATCACAATGCCATTTCCCCCATTGTGACATCACAATGCAGTTTACCCCATTGTGACATCACAATGCCCTTTCCC
Source organism: Eleutherodactylus coqui (assembly GCF_035609145.1). NCBI lineage: Eukaryota > Metazoa > Chordata > Amphibia > Anura > Eleutherodactylidae > Eleutherodactylus > Eleutherodactylus coqui. Next base: position 21,895 of record NW_027101788.1, on the reverse strand, counting down.
CCATTGTGACATCACAATGCCGTTTTCCCCATTGGGACATCACAATGCCGTTTCCCCCATTGTGACATCACAATGTCCTTTCCCCCATTGTGACATCACAATGCCCTTTCCCCCATTGTGACATCACAATGCCCTCTCCCCCATTGTGACATCACAATGCAGTTTTCCCCATTGTGACATCACAATGTGCTTTCCCCCATTGTGACATCACAATGCCCTTTCCCCCATTGTGACATCACAATGCCATTTCCCCCATTGTGACATCACAATGCCGTTGCCCCATTGTGACAACACAATGCAGTTTACCCCATTGTGACATCACAATGCCATTTCCCCCAGTGTGACATCACAATGCCATTTCCCCCATTGTGACATCACAATGCCGTTTTCCCTATTGTGACATCACAATGCCCTTTCCCCCATTGTGACATCACAATGCCATTTCCCCCATTGTGACATCACAATGCCGTTTCCCCCATTGTGACATCACAATGCAGTTTACCCCATTGTGACATCACAATGCCCTTTCCCCCATTGTGACATCACAATGCCGTTTCCCCCATTGTGACATCACAATGCAGTTTACCCCATTGTGACATCACAATGCCCTTTCCCCCATTGTGACATCACAATGCCGTTTTCCCTACTGTGACATCACAATGCCCTTTCCCCATTGTGACATCACAATGCCATTTCCCCCATTGTGACATCACAATGCCGTTTCCCCCATTGTGACATCAGAATGCAGTTTACCCCATTGTGACATCACAATGCCCTTTCCCCCATTGTGACATCACAATGCCGTTTCCCTATTGTGACATCACAATGCCATTTCCTCCATTGTGACATCACAATGCCCTTTCCCCATTGTGACATCACAATGCCATTTCCCCCATTGTGACATCACAATGCCATTTCCCCCATTGTGACATCACAATGCAGTTAACCACATTGTGACATCAGAATGCCCTTTCCCCCATTGTGACATCACAATGCTGTTTTCCCTATTGTGACATCACAATGCCATTTCCCACATTGTGACATCACAATGCCTTTTCCCCCATTGTGACATCACAATGCAGTTTTCCCCATTGTGACATCACAATGCAGTTTCCCCCATTGTGACATCACAATGCCGTTTTCCGCATTGTGACATCACAATGCCCTTTCCCCCATTGTGACATCACAATGCAGTTTACCCCATTGTGACATCACAATGCCCTTTCCCCCATTGTGACATCACAATGCCATTTCCCCCATTGTGACATCACAATGCCGTTTCCCCCATTGTGACATCACAATGCCATTTCCCCCATTGTGACATCACAATGCCATTTCCCCCATTGTGACATCACAATGCCATTTCCCCCATTGTGACATCACAATGCCATTTCCCCCATTGTGACATCACAATGCCATTTCCCCCATTGTGACATCACAATGCCCTTTCCCCCATTGTGACATCACAATGCCCTCTCCCCCATTGTGACATCACAATGCAGTTTTCCCCATTGTGACATCACAATGTGCTTTCCCCCATTGTGACATCACAATTCCCTTTACCCCCATTGTGACATCACAATGCCATTTCCCCCATTGTGACATCACAATGCCGTTGCCCCATTGTGACAACACAATGCAGTTTACCCCATTGTGACATCACAATGCCATTTCCCCCAGTGTGACATCACAATGCCATTTCCCCCATTGTGACATCACAATGCCGTTTTCCCTATTGTGACATCACAATGCCCTTTCCCCCATTGTGACATCACAATGCCATTTCCCCCATTGTGACATCACAATGCCGTTTCCCCCATTGTGACATCACAATGCAGTTTACCCCATTGTGACATCACAATGCCCTTTCCCCCATTGTGACATCACAATGCCGTTTCCCCCATTGTGACATCACAATGCAGTTTACCCCATTGTGACATCACAATGCCCTTTCCCCCATTGTGACATCACAATGCCGTTTTCCCTACTGTGACATCACAATGCCCTTTCCCCATTGTGACATCACAATGCCATTTCCCCCATTGTGACATCACAATGCCGTTTCCCCCATTGTGACATCAGAATGCAGTTTACCCCATTGTGACATCACAATGCCCTTTCCCCATTGTGACATCACAATGCCATTTCCCCCATTGTGACATCACAATGCCATTTCCCCCATTGTGACATCACAATGCAGTTAACCACATTGTGACATCAGAATGCCCTTTCCCCCATTGTGACATCACAATGCTGTTTTCCCTATTGTGACATCACAATGCCATTTCCCACATTGTGACATCACAATGCCTTTTCCCCCATTGTGACATCACAATGCAGTTTTCCCCATTGTGACATCACAATGCAGTTTCCCCCATTGTGACATCACAATGCCGTTTTCCGCATTGTGACATCACAATGCCCTTTCCCCCATTGTGACATCACAATGCAGTTTACCCCATTGTGACATCACAATGCCCTTTCCCCCATTGTGACATCACAATGCCATTTCCCCCATTGTGACATCACAATGCCATTTCCCCCATTGTGACATCACAATGCCATTTCCCCCATTGTGACATCACAATGCCGTTTCCCCCATTGTGACATCACAATGCCGTTTCCCCCATTGTGACATCACAATGCCGTTTCCCCCATTGTGACATCACAATGCAGTTTACCACATTGTGACATCACAATGCCCTTTCCCCCATTGTGACATCGCAATGCCGTTTTCCCTATTGTGACATCACAATGCCATTTCCTCCGTTGTGACATCACAATGCCCTTTCCCCATTGTGATATCACAATGCTGTTTCCCCCATTGTGACATCACAATGCTGTTTTTCCCATTGTGACATCACAATTCCATTTCCCCCATTGTGACATTACAATGCCGTTTTCCCCATTGTGACATAACAATGCCCTTTCCCCCATTGTGACATCACAATGCAGTTTTCCCCATTGTGACATCGCAATGCCCTTTCCCCCATTGTGACATCACAATGCCGTTTTCCACATTGTGACATCACAATGCCCTTTCCCCCATTGTGACATCACAATGCCATTTCCCCCATTGTGACATTACAATGCCGTTTTCCCTATTGTGACATCACAATGCTCTTTCCCCCATTGTGACATCACAATGCCATTTCACCCATTGTGACATCACAATGCCATTTCCCCATTGTGACATCACAATGCCATTTCCCCCATTGTGATATCACAATGCCATTTCCCCCATTGTGACATCACAATGCCATTTCCCCCATTGTGACATCACAATGCCGTTTTCTGCATTGTGACATCACAATGCCCTTTCCCCCATTCTGACATCACAATGCAGTTTTCCCCATTGTGACATCGCAATGCCCTTTCCCCCATTGTGACATCACAATGCCATTTTCCCCATTGTGACATCACAATGCCCTTTCCCCCATTGTGACATCACAATGCAATTTCCCCCATTGTGATATCACAATGCCGTTTTCCCTATTGTGACATCACAATGCCATTTCACCCATTGTGACATCACAATGCCATTTCCCCATTGTGACATCACAATGCCATTTCCCCCATTGTGATATCACAATGCCATTTCCCCCATTGTGACATCACAATGCCATTTCCCCCATTGTGACATCACAATGCCGTTTTCTGCATTGTGACATCACAATGCCCTTTCCCCCATTCTGACATCACAATGCAGTTTTCCCCATTGTGACATCGCAATGCCCTTTCCCCCATTGTGACACCACAATGCCATTTTCCCCATTGTGACATCACAATGCCCTTTCCCCCATTGTGACATCACAATGCCATTTCCCCCATTGTGATATCACAATGCCGTTTTCCCTATTGTGACATCACAATGCCCTTTCCCCCATTGTGACATCACAATGCCCTTTCCCCCATTGTGACATCACAATGCCGTTTCCCCCATTGTGACATCAGAATGCAGTTTACCCCATTGTGACATCACAATGCCCTTTCCCCCATTGTGACATCACAATGCCGTTTTCCCCATTGTGACATCACAATGCCCTTTTCCCCATTGTGACATCACAATGCCATTTCCCCCAGTGTGACATCACAATGCCATTTCCCCCATTGTGACATCACAATGCCATTTCCCCCATTGTGACATCACAATGCAGTTTACCCCATTGTGACATCACAATGCCCTTTCCCCCATTGTGACATCACAATGCAGTTTACCCCATTGTGACATCACAATGCCCTTTCCCCCATTGTGACATCACAATGCTGTTTTCCCTATTGTGACATCACAATGCCATTTCCCACATTGTGACATCACAATGCCTTTTCCCCCATTGTGACATCACAATGCAGTTTTCCCCATTGTGACATCACAATGCAGTTTCCCCCATTGTGACATCTCAATGCCGTTTTCCGCATTGTGACATCACAATGCCCTTTCCCCCATTGTGACATCACAATGCAGTTTACCCCACTGTGACATCACAATGCCCTTTCCCCCATTGTGACATCACAATGCCATTTCCCCCATTGTGACATCACAATGCCGTTTCCCCCATTGTGACATCACAATGCCATTTCCCCCATTGTGACATCACAATGCCATTTCCCCCATTGTGACATCACAATGCCATTTCCCCCATTGTGACATCACAATGCCATTTCCCCCATTGTGACATCACAATGCCATTTCCCCCATTGTGACATCACAATGCCGTTTCCCCCATTGTGACATCACAATGCAGTTTACCACATTGTGACATCACAATGCCCTTTCCCCCATTGTGACATCGCAATGCCGTTTTCCCTATTGTGACACCACAATGCCATTTCCTCCATTGTGACATCACAATGCCCTTTCCCCATTGTGATATCACAATGCCGTTTCCCCCATTGTGACATTACAATGCCGTTTTCCCCATTGTGACATCACAATTCCATTTCCCCCATTGTGACATTACAATGCCGTTTTCCCCATTGTGACATCACAATGCCCTTTCCCCCATTGTGACATCACAATGCAGTTTTCCCCATTGTGACATCGCAATGCCCTTTCCCCCATTGTGACATCACAATGCCGTTTTCCACATTGTGACATCACAATGCCCTTTCCCCCATTGTGACATCACAATGCCATTTCCCCCATTGTGACATTACAATGCCGTTTTCCCTATTGTGACATCACAATGCTCTTTCCCCCATTGTGACATCACAATGCTCTTTCCCCCATTGTGACATCACAATGCCATTTCACCCATTGTGACATCACAATGCCAATTCCCCCATTGTGACATCACAATGCCATTTCCCCCATTGTGATATCACAATGCCATTTCCCCCATTGTGACATCACAATGCCATTTCCCCCATTGTGACATCACAATGCCGTTTTCTGCATTGTGACATCACAATGCCCTTTCCCCCATTCTGACATCACAATGCAGTTTTCCCCATTGTGACATCGCAATGCCCTTTCCCCCATTGTGACATCACAATGCCATTTTCCCCATTGTGACATCACAATGCCCTTTCCCCCATTGTGACATCACAATGCCATTTCCCCCATTGTGACATCACAATGCTGTTTTCCCTATTGTGACATCACAATGCCCTTTCCCCCATTGTGACATCACAATGCCGTTTCCCCCATTGTGACATCACAATGCAGTTTACCCCATTGTGACATCACAATGCCCTTTCCCCCATTGTGACATCACAATGCCGTTTTTTCCCATTGTGACATCACAATGCCCTTTTCCCCATTGTGACATCACAATGCCATTTCCCCCAGTGTGACATCACAATGCCATTTCCCCCATTGTGACATCACAATGCCATTTCCCCCATTGTGACATCACAATGCAGTTTACCCCATTGTGACATCACAATGCCCTTTCCCCCATTGTGACATCACAATGCCGTTTTCCCCATTGGGACATCACAATGCCGTTTCCCCCATTGTGACATCACAATGTCCTTTCCCCCATTGTGACATCACAATGCCCTTTCCCCCATTGTGACATCACAATGCCCTCTCCCCCATTGTGACATCACAATGCAGTTTTCCCCATTGTGACATCACAATGTGCTTTCCCCCATTGTGACATCACAATGCCCTTTCCCCCATTGTGACATCACAATGCCATTTCCCCCATTGTGACATCACAATGCCGTTGCCCCATTGTGACAACACAATGCAGTTTACCCCATTGTGACATCACAATGCCATTTCCCCCAGTGTGACATCACAATGCCATTTCCCCCATTGTGACATCACAATGCCGTTTTCCCTATTGTGACATCACAATGCCCTTTCCCCCATTGTGACATCACAATGCCATTTCCCCCATTGTGACATCACAATGCCGTTTCCCCCATTGTGACATCACAATGCCCTTTCCCCCATTGTGACATCACAATGCCGTTTCCCCCATTGTGACATCACAATGCCGTTTCCCCCATTGTGACATCACAATGCAGTTTACCCCATTGTGACATCACAATGCCCTTTCCCCCATTGTGACATCACAATGCCGTTTCCCCCATTGTGACATCACAATGCAGTTTACCCCATTGTGACATCACAATGCCCTTTCCCCCATTGTGACATCACAATGCCGTTTTCCCTACTGTGACATCACAATGCCCTTTCCCCATTGTGACATCACAATGCCATTTCCCCCATTGTGACATCACAATGCCGTTTCCCCCATTGTGACATCAGAATGCAGTTTACCCCATTGTGACATCACAATGCCCTTTCCCCATTGTGACATCACAATGCCATTTCCCCCATTGTGACATCACAATGCCATTTCCCCCATTGTGACATCACAATGCAGTTAACCACATTGTGACATCAGAATGCCCTTTCCCCCATTGTGACATCACAATGCTGTTTTCCCTATTGTGACATCACAATGCCATTTCCCACATTGTGACATCACAATGCAGTTTTCCCCATTGTGACATCACAATGCAGTTTCCCCCATTGTGACATCACAATGCCGTTTTCCGCATTGTGACATCACAATGCCCTTTCCCCCATTGTGACATCACAATGCAGTTTACCCCATTGTGACATCACAATGCCCTTTCCCCCATTGTGACATCACAATGCCATTTCCCCCATTGTGACATCACAATGCCGTTTCCCCCATTGTGACATCACAATGCCATTTCCCCCATTGTGACATCACAATGCCGTTTTCCCTATTGTGACATCACAATGCCCTTTCCCCCATTGTGACATCACAATGCCATTTCCCCCATTGTGACATCACAATGCCGTTTCCCCCATTGTGACATCACAATGCAGTTTACCCCATTGTGACATCACAATGCCCTTTCCCCCATTGTGACATCACAATGCCGTTTCCCCCATTGTGACATCACAATGCAGTTTACCCCATTGTGACATCACAATGCCCTTTCCCCCATTGTGACATCACAATGCCGTTTTCCCTACTGTGACATCACAATGCCCTTTCCCCATTGTGACATCACAATGCCATTTCCCCCATTGTGACATCACAATGCCGTTTCCCCCATTGTGACATCAGAATGCAGTATACCCCATTGTGACATAACAATGCCCTTTCCCCCATTGTGACATCACGATGCCGTTACCCTATTGTGACATCACAATGCCATTTCCTCCATTGTGACATCACAATGCCCTTTCCCCATTGTGACATCACAATGCCATTTCCCCCATTGTGACATCACAATGCCATTTCCCCCATTGTGACATCACAATGCAGTTAACCACATTGTGACATCAGAATGCCCTTTCCCCCATTGTGACATCACAATGCTGTTTTCCCTATTGTGACATCACAATGCCATTTCCCACATTGTGACATCACAATGCCTTTTCCCCCATTGTGACATCACAATGCAGTTTTCCCCATTGTGACATCACAATGCAGTTTCCCCCATTGTGACATCACAATGCCGTTTTCCGCATTGTGACATCACAATGCCCTTTCCCCCATTGTGACATCACAATGCAGTGTACCCCATTGTGACATCACAATGCCCTTTCCCCCATTGTGACATCACAATGCCATTTCCCCCATTGTGACATCACAATGCCGTTTCCCCCATTGTGACATCACAATGCCGTTTCCCCCATTGTGACATCACAATGCCATTTCCCCCATTGTGACATCACAATGCCATTTCCCCCATTGTGACATCACAATGCCATTTCCCCCATTGTGACATCACAATGCCATTTCCCCCATTGTGACATCACAATGCCGTTTCCCCCATTGTGACATCACAATGCAGTTTACCACATTGTGACATCACAATGCCCTTTCCCCCATTGTGACATCGCAATGCCGTTTTCCCTATTGTGACATCACAATGCCATTTCCTCCATTGTGACATCACAATGCCCTTTCCCCATTGTGATATCACAATGCCGTTTCCCCCATTGTGACATCACAATGCTGTTTTTCCCATTGTGACATCACAATTCCATTTCCCCCATTGTGACATTACAATGCCGTTTTCCCCATTGTGACATCACAATGCCCTTTCCCCCATTGTGACATCACAATGCAGTTTTCCCCATTGTGACATCGCAATGCCCTTTCCCCCATTGTGACATCACAATGCCGTTTTCCACATTGTGACATCACAATGCCCTTTCCCCCATTGTGACATCACAATGCCATTTCCCCCATTGTGACATTACAATGCCGTTTTCCCTATTGTGACATCACAATGCTCTTTCCCCCATTGTGACATCACAATGCCATTTCACCCATTGTGACATCACAATGCCATTTTCCCATTGTGACATCACAATGCCATTTCACCCATTGTGATATCACAATGCCATTTCCCCCATTGTGACATCACAATGCCATTTCCCCCATTGTGACATCACAATGCCGTTTTCTGCATTGTGACATCACAATGCCCTTTCCCCCATTCTGACATCACAATGCAGTTTTCCCCATTGTGACATCGCAATGCCCTTTCCCCCATTGTGACATCACAATGCCATTTTCCCCATTGTGACATCACAATGCCCTTTCCCCCATTGTGACATCACAATGCCATTTCCCCCATTGTGATATCACAATGCCGTTTTCCCTATTGTGACATCACAATGCCCTTTCCCCCATTGTGACATCACAATGCCCTTTCCCCCATTGTGACATCACAATGCCGTTTCCCCCATTGTGACATCAGTATGCAGTTTACCCCATTGTGACATCACAATGCCCTTTCCCCCATTGTGACATCACAATGCCGTTTTCCCCATTGTGACATCACAATGCCCTTTTCCCCATTGTGACATCACAATGCCATTTCCCCCAGTGTGACATCACAATGCCATTTCCCCCATTGTGACATCACAATGCCATTTCCCCCATTGTGACATCACAATGCAGTTTACCCCATTGTGACATCACAATGCCCTTTCCCCCATTGTGACATCACAATGCAGTTTACCCCATTGTGACATCACAATGCCCTTTCCCCATTGTGACATCACAATGCCATTTCCCCCATTGTGACATCACAATGCCGTTTCCCCCATTGTGACATCAGAATGCAGTTTACCCCATTGTGACATCACAATGCCCTTTCCCCCATTGTGACATCACAATGCCGTTTCCCTATTGTGACATCACAATGCCATTTCCTCCATTGTGACATCACAATGCCCTTTCCCCATTGTGACATCACAATGCCATTTCCCCCATTGTGACATCACAATGCCATTTCCCCCATTGTGACATCACAATGCAGTTAACCACATTGTGACATCAGAATGCCCTTTCCCCCATTGTGACATCACAATGCTGTTTTCCCTATTGTGACATCACAATGCCATTTCCCACATTGTGACATCACAATGCAGTTTTCCCCATTGTGACATCACAATGCAGTTTCCCCCATTGTGACATCACAATGCCGTTTTCCGCATTGTGACATCACAATGCCCTTTCCCCCATTGTGACATCACAATGCAGTTTACCCCATTGTGACATCACAATGCCCTTTCCCCCATTGTGACATCACAATGCCATTTCCCCCATTGTGACATCACAATGCCGTTTCCCCCATTGTGACATCACAATGCCATTTCCCCCATTGTGACATCACAATGCCATTTCCCCCATTGTGACATCACAATGCCATTTCCCCCATTGTGACATCACAATGCCATTTCCCCCATTGTGACATCACAATGCCGTTTCCCCCATTGTGACATCACAATGCAGTTTACCACATTGTGACATCACAATGCCCTTTCCCCCATTGTGACATCGCAATGCCGTTTTCCCTATTGTGACATCACAATGCCATTTCCTCCATTGTGACATCACAATGCCCTTTCCCCATTGTGATATCACAATGCCGTTTCCCCCATTGTGACATCACAATGCTGTTTTCCCATTGTGACATCACAATTCCATTTCCCCCATTGTGACATTACAATGCCGTTTTCCCCATTGTGACATCACAATGCCCTTTCCCCCATTGTGACATCACAATGCAGTTTTCCCCATTGTGACATCGCAATGCCCTTTCCCCCATTGTGACATCACAATGCCGTTTTCCACATTGTGACATCACAATGCCCTTTCCCCCATTGTGACATCACAATGCCATTTCCCCCATTGTGACATTACAATGCCGTTTTCCCTATTGTGACATCACAATGCTCTTTCCCCCATTGTGACATCACAATGCCATTTCACCCATTGTGACATCACAATGCCATTTCCCCATTGTGACATCACAATGCCATTTCCCCCATTGTGATATCACAATGCCATTTCCCCCATTGTGACATCACAATGCCATTTCCCCCATTGTGACATCACAATGCCGTTTTCTGCATTGTGACATCACAATGCCCTTTCCCCCATTCTGACATCACAATGCAGTTTTCCCCATTGTGACATCGCAATGCCCTTTCCCCCATTGTGACATCACAATGCCATTTTCCCCATTGTGACATCACAATGCCCTTTCCCCCATTGTGACATCACAATGCCATTTCCCCCATTGTGATATCACAATGCCGTTTTCCCTATTGTGACATCACAATGCCCTTTCCCCCATTGTGACATCACAATGCCCTTTCCCCCATTGTGACATCACAATGCCGTTTCCCCCATTGTGACATCAGAATGCAGTTTACCCCATTGTGACATCACAATGCCCTTTCCCCCATTGTGACATCACAATGCCATTTCCCCCATTGTGACATCACAATGCCCTTTCCCCCATTGTGACATCACAATGCAGTTTACCCCATTGTGACATCACAATGCATTTTCCCCCATTGTGACATCACAATGCCATTTCCCCCATTGTGACATCACAATGCCGTTTCCCCCATTGTGACATCACAATGCCGTTTCCCCATTGTGACATCACAATGCCATTTCCCCCATTGTGACATCACAATGCCATTTCCCCCATTGTGACATCACAATGCCATTTCCCCCATTGTGACATCACAATGCCATTTCCCCCATTGTGACATCACAATGCCGTTTCCCCCATTGTGACATCACAATGCAGTTTACCACATTGTGACATCACAATGCCCTTTCCCCCATTGTGACATCACAATGCCGTTTTCCCTATTGTGACATCACAATGCCATTTCCTCCATTGTGACATCACAATGCCCTTTCCCCATTGTGATATCACAATGCCGTTTCCCCCATTGTGACATCACAATGCTGTTTTTCCCATTGTGACATCACAATTCCATTTCCCCCATTGTGACATTACAATGCCGTTTTCCCCATTGTGACATCACAATGCCCTTTCCCCCATTGTGACATCACAATGCAGTTTTCCCCATTGTGACATCGCAATGCCCTTTCCCCCATTGTGACATCACAATGCCGTTTTCCACATTGTGACATCACAATGCCCTTTCCCCCATTGTGACATCACAATGCCATTTCCCCCATTGTGACATTACAATGCCGTTTTCCCTATTGTGACATCACAATGCCATTTCCCCCATTGTGACAACACAATGCCGTTTTCCCTATTGTGACATCACAATGCCCTTTCCCCCATTGTGACATCACAATGCCATTTCACCCATTGTGACATCACAATGCCAATTCCCCCATTGTGACATCACAATGCCATTTCCCCCATTGTGATATCACAATGCCATTTCCCCCATTGTGACATCACAATGCCATTTCCCCCATTGTGACATCACAATGCCGTTTTCTGCATTGTGACATCACAATGCCCTTTCCCCCATTCTGACATCACAATGCAGTTTTCCCCATTGTGACATCGCAATGCCCTTTCCCCCATTGTGACATCACAATGCCATTTTCCCCATTGTGACATCACAATGCCCTTTCCCCCATTGTGACATCACAATGCCATTTCCCCCATTGTGACATCACAATGCCGTTTTCCCTATTGTGACATCACAATGCCCTTTCCCCCATTGTGACATCACAATGCCGTTTCCCCCATTGTGACATCACAATGCAGTTTACCCCATTGTGACATCACAATGCCCTTTCCCCCATTGTGACATCACAATGCCGTTTTTTCCCATTGTGACATCACAATGCCCTTTTCCCCATTGTGACATCACAATGCCATTTCCCCCAGTGTGACATCACAATGCCATTTCCCCCATTGTGACATCACAATGCCATTTCCCCCATTGTGACATCACAATGCAGTTTACCCCATTGTGACATCACAATGCCCTTTCCCCCATTGTGACATCACAATGCCGTTTTCCCCATTGGGACATCACAATGCCGTTTCCCCCATTGTGACATCACAATGTCCTTTCCCCCATTGTGACATCACAATGCCCTTTCCCCCATTGTGACATCACAATGCCCTCTCCCCCATTGTGACATCACAATGCAGTTTTCCTCATTGTGACATCACAATGTGCTTTCCCCCATTGTGACATCACAATGCCCTTTCCCCCATTGTGACATCACAATGCCATTTCCCCCATTGTGACATCACAATGCCGTTGCCCCATTGTGACAACACAATGCAGTTTACCCCATTGTGACATCACAATGCCATTTCCCCCAGTGTGACATCACAATGCCATTTCCCCCATTGTGACATCACAATGCCGTTTTCCCTATTGTGACATCACAATGCCCTTTCCCCCATTGTGACATCACAATGCCATTTCCCCCATTGTGACATCACAATGCCGTTTCCCCCATTGTGACATCACAATGCAGTTTACCCCATTGTGACATCACAATGCCCTTTCCCCCATTGTGACATCACAATGCCGTTTCCCCCATTGTGACATCACAATGCAGTTTACCCCATTGTGACATCACAATGCCCTTTCCCCCATTGTGACATCACAATGCCGTTTTCCCTACTGTGACATCACAATGCCCTTTCCCCATTGTGACATCACAATGCCATTTCCCCCATTGTGACATCACAATGCCGTTTCCCCCATTGTGACATCAGAATGCAGTTTACCCCATTGTGACATCACAATGCCCTTTCCCCCATTGTGACATCACAATGCCGTTTCCCTATTGTGACATCACAATGCCATTTCCTCCATTGTGACATCACAATGCCCTTTCCCCATTGTGACATCACAATGCCATTTCCCCCATTGTGACATCACAATGCCCTTTCCCCCATTGTGACATCACAATGCAGTTTTCCCCATTGTGACATCGCAATACCCTTTCCCCCATTGTGACATCACAATGCCGTTTTCCACATTGTGACATCACAATGCCCTTTCCCCCATTGTGGCATCACAATGCCATTTCCCCCATTGTGACATTACAATGCCGTTTTCCCTATTGTGACATCACAATGCTCTTTCCCCCATTGTGACATCACAATGCCATTTCACCCATTGTGACATCACAATGCCATTTCCCCATTGTGACATCACAATGCCATTTCCCCCATTGTGATATCACAATGCCATTTCCCCCATTGTGACATCACAATGCCATTTCCCCCATTGTGACATCACAATGCCGTTTTCTGCATTGTGACATCACAATGCCCTTTCCCCCATTCTGACATCACAATGCAGTTTTCCCCATTGTGACATCGCAATGCCCTTTCCCCCATTGTGACACCACAATGCCATTTTCCCCATTGTGACATCACAATGCCCTTTCCCCCATTGTGACATCACAATGCCCTTTCCCCCATTGTGACATCACAATGCCATTTCCCCCATTGTGATATCACAATGCCGTTTTCCCTATTGTGACATCACAATGCCCTTTCCCCCATTCTGACATCACAATGCCCTTTCCCCCATTGTGACATCACAATGCCGTTTCCCCCATTGTGACATCAGAATGCAGTTTACCCCATTGTGACATCACAATGCCCTTTCCCCCATTGTGACATCACAATGCCGTTTTCCCCATTGTGACATCACAATGCCCTTTTCCCCATTGTGACATCACAATGCCATTTCCCCCAGTGTGACATCACAATGCCATTTCCCCCATTGTGACATCACAATGCCATTTCCCCCATTGTGACATCACAATGCAGTTTACCCCATTGTGACATCACAATGCCCTTTCCCCCATTGTGACATCACAATGCAGTTTACCCCATTGTGACATCACAATGCCCTTTCCCCCATTGTGACATCACAATGCTGTTTTCCCTATTGTGACATCACAATGCCATTTCCCACATTGTGACATCACAATGCCTTTTCCCCCATTGTGACATCACAATGCAGTTTTCCCCATTGTGACATCACAATGCAGTTTCCCCCATTGTGACATCTCAATGCCGTTTTCCGCATTGTGACATCACAATGCCCTTTCCCCCATTGTGACATCACAATGCAGTTTACCCCACTGTGACATCACAATGCCCTTTCCCCCATTGTGACATCACAATGCCATTTCCCCCATTGTGACATCACAATGCCGTTTCCCCCATTGTGACATCACAATGCCATTTCCCCCATTGTGACATCACAATGCCATTTCCCCCATTGTGACATCACAATGCCATTTCCCCCATTGTGACATCACAATGCCATTTCCCCCATTGTGACATCACAATGCCGTTTCCCCCATTGTGACATCACAATGCAGTTTACCACATTGTGACATCACAATGCCCTTTCCCCCATTGTGACATCGCAATGCCGTTTTCCCTATTGTGACACCACAATGCCATTTCCTCCATTGTGACATCACAATGCCCTTTCCCCATTGTGATATCACAATGCCGTTTCCCCCATTGTGACATCACAATGCTGTTTTTCCCATTGTGACATCACAATTCCATTTCCCCCATTGTGACATTACAATGCCGTTTTCCCCATTGTGACATCACAATGCCCTTTCCCCCATTGTGACATCACAATGCAGTTTTCCCCATTGTGACATCGCAATGCCCTTTCCCCCATTGTGACATCACAATGCCGTTTTCCACATTGTGACATCACAATGCCCTTTCCCCCATTGTGACATCACAATGCCATTTCCCCCATTGTGACATTACAATGCCGTTTTCCCTATTGTGACATCACAATGCTCTTTCCCCCATTGTGACATCACAATGCTCTTTCCCCCATTGTGACATCACAATGCCATTTCACCCATTGTGACATCACAATGCCAATTCCCCCATTGTGACATCACAATGCCATTTCCCCCATTGTGATATCACAATGCCATTTCCCCCATTGTGACATCACAATGCCATTTCCCCCATTGTGACATCACAATGCCATTTCCCCCATTGTGACATCACAATGTCGTTTTCTGCATTGTGACATCACAATGCCCTTTCCCCCATTCTGACATCACAATGCAGTTTTCCCCATTGTGACATCGCAATGCCCTTTCCCCCATTGTGACATCACAATGCCATTTTCCCCATTGTGACATCACAATGCCCTTTCCCCCATTGTGACATCACAATGCCATTTCCCCCATTGTGACATCACAATGCTGTTTTCCCTATTGTGACATCACAATGCCCTTTCCCCCATTGTGACATCACAATGCCGTTTCCCCCATTGTGACATCACAATGCAGTTTACCCCATTGTGACATCACAATGCCCTTTCCCCCATTGTGACATCACAATGCCGTTTTTTCCCATTGTGACATCACAATGCCCTTTTCCCCATTGTGACATCACAATGCCATTTCCCCCAGTGTGACATCACAATGCCATTTCCCCCATTGTGACATCACAATGCCATTTCCCCCATTGTGACATCACAATGCAGTTTACCCCATTGTGACATCACAATGCCCTTTCCCCCATTGTGACATCACAATGCCGTTTTCCCCATTGGGACATCACAATGCCGTTTCCCCCATTGTGACATCACAATGTCCTTTCCCCCATTGTGACATCACAATGCCCTTTCCCCCATTGTGACATCACAATGCCCTCTCCCCCATTGTGACATCACAATGCAGTTTTCCCCATTGTGACATCACAATGTGCTTTCCCCCATTGTGACATCACAATGCCCTTTCCCCCATTGTGACATCACAATGCCATTTCCCCCATTGTGACATCACAATGCCGTTGCCCCATTGTGACAACACAATGCAGTTTACCCCATTGTGACATCACAATGCCATTTCCCCCAGTGTGACATCACAATGCCATTTCCCCCATTGTGACATCACAATGCCGTTTTCCCTATTGTGACATCACAATGCCCTTTCCCCCATTGTGACATCACAATGCCATTTCCCCCATTGTGACATCACAATGCCGTTTCCCCCATTGTGACATCACAATGCAGTTTACCCCATTGTGACATCACAATGCCCTTTCCCCCATTGTGACATCACAATGCCGTTTCCCCCATTGTGACATCACAATGCAGTTTACCCCATTGTGACATCACAATGCCCTTTCCCCCATTGTGACATCACAATGCCGTTTTCCCTACTGTGACATCACAATGCCCTTTCCCCATTGTGACATCACAATGCCATTTCCCCCATTGTGACATCACAATGCCGTTTCCCCCATTGTGACATCAGAATGCAGTTTACCCCATTGTGACATCACAATGCCCTTTCCCCCATTGTGACATCACAATGCCGTTTCCCTATTGTGACATCACAATGCCATTTCCTCCATTGTGACATCACAATGCCCTTTCCCCATTGTGACATCACAATGCCATTTCCCCCATTGTGACATCACAATGCCATTTCCCCCATTGTGACATCACAATGCAGTTAACCACATTGTGACATCAGAATGCCCTTTCCCCCATTGTGACATCACAATGCTGTTTTCCCTATTGTGACATCACAATGCCATTTCCCACATTGTGACATCACAATGCAGTTTTCCCCATTGTGACATCACAATGCAGTTTCCCCCATTGTGACATCACAATGCCGTTTTCCGCATTGTGACATCACAATGCCCTTTCCCCCATTGTGACATCACAATGCAGTTTACCCCATTGTGACATCACAATGCCCTTTCCCCCATTGTGACATCACAATGCCATTTCCCCCATTGTGACATCACAATGCCGTTTCCCCCATTGTGACATCACAATGCCATTTCCCCCATTGTGACATCACAATGCCGTTTTCCCTATTGTGACATCACAATGCCCTTTCCCCCATTGTGACATCACAATGCCATTTCCCCCATTGTGACATCACAATGCCGTTTCCCCCATTGTGACATCACAATGCAGTTTACCCCATTGTGACATCACAATGCCCTTTCCCCCATTGTGACATCACAATGCCGTTTCCCCCATTGTGACATCACAATGCAGTTTACCCCATTGTGACATCACAATGCCCTTTCCCCCATTGTGACATCACAATGCCGTTTTCCCTACTGTGACATCACAATGCCCTTTCCCCATTGTGACATCACAATGCCATTTCCCCCATTGTGACATCACAATGCCGTTTCCCCCATTGTGACATCAGAATGCAGTATACCCCATTGTGACATAACAATGCCCTTTCCCCCATTGTGACATCACGATGCCGTTACCCTATTGTGACATCACAATGCCATTTCCTCCATTGTGACATCACAATGCCCTTTCCCCATTGTGACATCACAATGCCATTTCCCCCATTGTGACATCACAATGCCATTTCCCCCATTGTGACATCACAATGCAGTTAACCACATTGTGACATCAGAATGCCCTTTCCCCCATTGTGACATCACAATGCTGTTTTCCCTATTGTGACATCACAATGCCATTTCCCACATTGTGACATCACAATGCCTTTTCCCCCATTGTGACATCACAATGCAGTTTTCCCCATTGTGACATCACAATGCAGTTTCCCCCATTGTGACATCACAATGCCGTTTTCCGCATTGTGACATCACAATGCCCTTTCCCCCATTGTGACATCACAATGCAGTGTACCCCATTGTGACATCACAATGCCCTTTCCCCCATTGTGACATCACAATGCCATTTCC
Organism: Eleutherodactylus coqui; assembly: GCF_035609145.1. Lineage (NCBI taxonomy): Eukaryota > Metazoa > Chordata > Amphibia > Anura > Eleutherodactylidae > Eleutherodactylus > Eleutherodactylus coqui. Next base: position 3,424 of record NW_027101788.1, on the reverse strand, counting down.
CCCATTGTGACATCACAATGCCGTTTCCCCCATTGTGACATCACAATGCCGTTTCCCCCATTGTGACATCACAATGCCATTTCCCCCATTGTGACATCACAATGCCATTTCCCCCATTGTGACATCACAATGCCATTTCCCCCATTGTGACATCACAATGCCATTTCCCCCATTGTGACATCACAATGCCGTTTCCCCCATTGTGACATCACAATGCAGTTTACCACATTGTGACATCACAATGCCCTTTCCCCCATTGTGACATCGCAATGCCGTTTTCCCTATTGTGACATCACAATGCCATTTCCTCCATTGTGACATCACAATGCCCTTTCCCCATTGTGATATCACAATGCCGTTTCCCCCATTGTGACATCACAATGCTGTTTTTCCCATTGTGACATCACAATTCCATTTCCCCCATTGTGACATTACAATGCCGTTTTCCCCATTGTGACATCACAATGCCCTTTCCCCCATTGTGACATCACAATGCAGTTTTCCCCATTGTGACATCGCAATGCCCTTTCCCCCATTGTGACATCACAATGCCGTTTTCCACATTGTGACATCACAATGCCCTTTCCCCCATTGTGACATCACAATGCCATTTCCCCCATTGTGACATTACAATGCCGTTTTCCCTATTGTGACATCACAATGCTCTTTCCCCCATTGTGACATCACAATGCCATTTCACCCATTGTGACATCACAATGCCATTTCCCCATTGTGACATCACAATGCCATTTCACCCATTGTGATATCACAATGCCATTTCCCCCATTGTGACATCACAATGCCATTTCCCCCATTGTGACATCACAATGCCGTTTTCTGCATTGTGACATCACAATGCCCTTTCCCCCATTCTGACATCACAATGCAGTTTTCCCCATTGTGACATCGCAATGCCCTTTCCCCCATTGTGACATCACAATGCCATTTTCCCCATTGTGACATCACAATGCCCTTTCCCCCATTGTGACATCACAATGCCATTTCCCCCATTGTGACATCACAATGCCGTTTCCCCCATTGTGACATCAGTATGCAGTTTACCCCATTGTGACATCACAATGCCCTTTCCCCCATTGTGACATCACAATGCCGTTTTCCCCATTGTGACATCACAATGCCCTTTTCCCCATTGTGACATCACAATGCCATTTCCCCCAGTGTGACATCACAATGCCATTTCCCCCATTGTGACATCACAATGCCCTTTCCCCCATTGTGACATCACAATGCAGTTTACCCCATTGTGACATCACAATGCCCTTACCCCATTGTGACATCACAATGCCCTTTCCCCATTGTGACATCACAATGCCATTTCCCCCATTGTGACATCACAATGCCGTTTCCCCCATTGTGACATCAGAATGCAGTTTACCCCATTGTGACATCACAATGCCCTTTCCCCCATTGTGACATCACAATGCCGTTTCCCTATTGTGACATCACAATGCCATTTCCTCCATTGTGACATCACAATGCCCTTTCCCCATTGTGACATCACAATGCCATTTCCCCCATTGTGACATCACAATGCCATTTCCCCCATTGTGACATCACAATGCAGTTAACCACATTGTGACATCAGAATGCCCTTTCCCCCATTGTGACATCACAATGCTGTTTTCCCTATTGTGACATCACAATGCCATTTCCCACATTGTGACATCACAATGCAGTTTTCCCCATTGTGACATCACAATGCAGTTTCCCCCATTGTGACATCACAATGCCGTTTTCCGCATTGTGACATCACAATGCCCTTTCCCCCATTGTGACATCACAATGCAGTTTACCCCATTGTGACATCACAATGCCCTTTCCCCCATTGTGACATCACAATGCCATTTCCCCCATTGTGACATCACAATGCCGTTTCCCCCATTGTGACATCACAATGCCATTTCCCCCATTGTGACATCACAATGCCATTTCCCCCATTGTGACATCACAATGCCATTTCCCCCATTGTGACATCACAATGCCATTTCCCCCATTGTGACATCACAATGCCGTTTCCCCCATTGTGACATCACAATGCAGTTTACCACATTGTGACATCACAATGCCCTTTCCCCCATTGTGACATCGCAATGCCGTTTTCCCTATTGTGACATCACAATGCCATTTCCTCCATTGTGACATCACAATGCCCTTTCCCCATTGTGATATCACAATGCCGTTTCCCCCATTGTGACATCACAATGCTGTTTTCCCATTGTGACATCACAATTCCATTTCCCCCATTGTGACATTACAATGCCGTTTTCCCCATTGTGACATCACAATGCCCTTTCCCCCATTGTGACATCACAATGCAGTTTTCCCCATTGTGACATCGCAATGCCCTTTCCCCCATTGTGACATCACAATGCCGTTTTCCACATTGTGACATCACAATGCCCTTTCCCCCATTGTGACATCACAATGCCATTTCCCCCATTGTGACATTACAATGCCGTTTTCCCTATTGTGACATCACAATGCTCTTTCCCCCATTGTGACATCACAATGCCATTTCACCCATTGTGACATCACAATGCCATTTCCCCATTGTGACATCACAATGCCATTTCCCCCATTGTGATATCACAATGCCATTTCCCCCATTGTGACATCACAATGCCATTTCCCCCATTGTGACATCACAATGACGTTTTCTGCATTGTGACATCACAATGCCCTTTCCCCCATTCTGACATCACAATGCAGTTTTCCCCATTGTGACATCGCAATGCCCTTTCCCCCATTGTGACATCACAATGCCATTTTCCCCATTGTGACATCACAATGCCCTTTCCCCCATTGTGACATCACAATGCCATTTCCCCCATTGTGATATCACAATGCCGTTTTCCCTATTGTGACATCACAATGCCCTTTCCCCCATTGTGACATCACAATGCCCTTTCCCCCATTGTGACATCACAATGCCGTTTCCCCCATTGTGACATCAGAATGCAGTTTACCCCATTGTGACATCACAATGCCCTTTCCCCCATTGTGACATCACAATGCCATTTCCCCCATTGTGACATCACAATGCCCTTTCCCCCATTGTGACATCACAATGCAGTTTACCCCATTGTGACATCACAATGCATTTTCCCCCATTGTGACATCACAATGCCATTTCCCCCATTGTGACATCACAATGCCGTTTCCCCCATTGTGACATCACAATGCCGTTTCCCCATTGTGACATCACAATGCCATTTCCCCCATTGTGACATCACAATGCCATTTCCCCCATTGTGACATCACAATGCCATTTCCCCCATTGTGACATCACAATGCCATTTCCCCCATTGTGACATCACAATGCCGTTTCCCCCATTGTGACATCACAATGCAGTTTACCACATTGTGACATCACAATGCCCTTTCCCCCATTGTGACATCACAA